>NC_051862.1:47094087-47194087 GCF_015732765.1 Culex quinquefasciatus | reverse complement strand
TAAATTATATTAAAAAAAAGATAGTAACAGAAAAAAGCTCAAATATTTTTGTCTCCAATATGTCAAGCAAGTATTTTCAAGTATTTTATCACCATCTGTTGAAATTTTATCTTTAACTTTTGGTAGGATTTTTTTTTTACAAAAGAAAAACAATAAATTATTTAAAAAACTGTCCAGTATGGAAAAAAATTACTTACAATATTTTCTCAAAATAATACTAATAAAAAGAATTTAATAAATTTGAATATAATTTCATTCCTTTAAAACGTTATGATCAAACAAGGAAATTTTTATCACTGGTTTATCCGTTAAAGGTTCCATAAAATGTTGGCAGCAGTCATTCAAAAATTATACAAAAATATTCCAAAATCTTTAGGAGTCAATGAAAACGTACTCGAAAAAATCAGTTATTATTTTTACTTACATCAAAAAACCAAATTAATTTCTCTAATTTTAAATCGTTTCTCAAATAAAAGCCAATTGCGGGTTTACTTCAGAAGGTAAAAGGAAGTTTTTAAAATAGTCTCCATAAACGTCTATTTTTGCGAAATTTGTAAACTGAACAAAAAACTGCCAAGATAGAGCATTGCATCAAAGAAACAAAGAGATTGATTCAATGTGAATTCTTTGATTTTTAATTATATATGTATTTTTTATGATATTGGTCATTCTTTACAAATTTTCAAGAAATCGGAAAAAGTTGCCGTGATCTCTGGCCACGATTTCAAACTCATTTTTTATGTCTCGTAAAGGAGGGGTTTTACGACCCCTTCCATTTTTTTACCTTGCGAAAAAAGACATGTTTTCAATAATTTTCAGTCTGAAATTATGAGATTGGAATTTGGTGTCAAAGGGACTTTCATGTTAAAATTGGAAGAGCGTATTTTACATCGAAAAAAATACGAGTAAAGTTTTTAAAACGCTACCTTTTTCGTTACGCAACGGTAATTTTTTTTAGCATTTCATTTCAAGGAAAATTTTACTTTTCGAATCTGCAACAACTCAGAAATGTAACTTTTTGCTTTTGAACAACTTTTTTTTGAAAATGTCGTGTTTTATGTAACATTGTAGGGAATTTTTCAGAGTGGAGTGTAACAATGACCTGTCCAGGAGACCATAACAGTCAACTAATCAAAAATGGCAGATTTTTTGAAACGTTTTTGTATTTTTGTCGATGAAAAGTACGTTTTATTGGGACCAAATATCCATCCCATCACCAGTTCAGACTACACACGTTTTTTTTTCGAATGTTCATAAATGGAAGGGGTCGTAACGCTTCTCCGTCACAAGATATCGAAAAATGGAGCTCGGATTCGTAATCAGGGCTTAAAATTAGACCTCAGTACAAAGTTCCACGCAAATCGAAGAAGGGGTCGACTGCAGTGTAAGTTTTGAGGAGAATTATCCATATTCTTTAAAAAATATTATCTGAAATTTAAATTTTTTTTAAATATTGTTAAAAAATAAAAAAAATTAAAAAAATATCCCCGTAAAAATAAAGTTCATCGTTTTTCTAAAGCCCACGTGGGCAATCAATTTATGCAAAGTTTGTGATTCATTTGAAATATAATTTGAGAAGATTTCAAAGGAAACTTATATCTTTGCAATTCTTTTTTGAACTTACCTACTTACCTGCAGACTATACTGACAAATGGCCTACCCATCTATCGTCATCAGGCTTCAAAATGATGGAAAACAATTTTGCGTTTTGTAAAACTTTTTATATTAAAATATTCCGGAAACACAGGATTATCCGTAGGTATAATTTCTGAAACATACTACACCCAAAGGAAAAATATATATATATCAAAATCTGTAACTGTGGATTTGCTGCAGAAAATGTTCCATTTGATAACAGATTTTGCAGCAAGCCCATTTATCATTCATGCTCGTGTGTAAACATGTCAGCGATGTGCAGTTCTCACCAACACATATAATTAGGCTTAGTGTTTTTTCACGCTCGAAAATTGCAAATTTCTCGGGGACCACCAAATTTCACGCAAATTTCGCGGAACTATTAAAATGTTCAAATGACGCTGAAAATCCTATGTTTAAATCACAGAAACTACTTTTTATGCTTCATTATATATTATTCTTCAATAAACTAAAAAAATCTTCATTTAATTTGAATGCGACACAAAAAAATCTCCTAATTTTCAAAAAAAAAATCCTCCTGGTTTAGGGATGGGCTCTACACATATTTTGAAACAAAATGTAAGGCACGCGTATTCTCATTTACTGAACTGCTCTTTTAATATTCGACTAATAAAGCTTAAATGTTTTCGCTAATTTGCTTCTGTTATATCATTTTACATTTTATTGAATTTAATATCAAAGCAAGATCTAACAATCTTCTACGGTCAAAATGAGTAAAATAATTTAAATTTTCTGCGACATTTAGCACATTAAACATATTTTTTAAGGATTTTAGCTCACTTTTCAAATACTAAATTTAACAATTTGCAAAAATAAGGCCGATGCAAATATTAAAAAAAGTTTTTGTCCCTCGGCCCTGGCCGAGGTCAAGGGGGGGCAAAAAAATAAAAAAATATAAAAATTTTAATAACAAGCCATAGTCTTCACATTTAAATGAAAAAAGTGTTTTAAAATGCATTTTACACTAGTTCAGTTGTTTTGCAATCATTAGTTTTCAAAAAAAATCTAAGATCTGACAAAAACAAAAATTGTATCGAAAAAAAAGGTTTTGCATCGAAAATTTTCAAAAAATCTTAAGATTTTTTAATAAACCCAAACATGCCTAAAAATGATTTTAAACGCAGAAGAATGTATTTTAATTTGATTTCAGCTGGTTGCACTTGAATTTTCATTGAAATTTTGAAGTTTATTGTAAAAATATTTTTTTTGCCCCCTGATTTTTCGGGCCAATTTTGAAGGGGGGGGGGGTGACAAAAACTTTTAAAAATATTTGTACCAGCCATATATCATTTTTTAAAAATTAAATTTTAATTCTAAATGAGAAAGGAAGTCAAAAAGTAATATTTTTTAACTTTCACTGGAATAATCTACCCAAATAAACAAGTAGTGTTAAATTAAACAGGCCCAAAATGAAAATTTGATATATTTTAAAATATGATTCCAAAGATAAAAAATACTCTTCATTTAATTTTCAATAAAACAAAGCTTAATTCTTTTAATTTCATAAAAAAAACCATTACAATAAAATAGCAGTAAAATTCTTAAAACAGCGAATGAAAATATTACTAAATTTAGTTAGTTTAAAAAATTCAAATACTGAAAATTTCTTCAAATGGTTCTTATCAACTTGACATAAATGCACCCAAAACTGGCAGCGCTAGTCCGAGAGAATGATTGTTTCGAGTCGAGAGAATAGTGGTACCATTCACGGACGCAGAGAACACAGCTCGAGATGGGCAATAGAACTATTCTCTCGAGGTTCATTTGCAAAAAAAGTTCATCCGTCAAACAAATAACCAAAAGTGTCGACAACGGGAATCGAACCAGAGACCTTTGACAAACCAATTCCATGACTCAGCTGCCTCGGCCACCACAGCTTGGTGACCAAGGAGAAGTCAGAAGTCGATATATGACACTTGTTGAAGATTTATTGATTCAACTAACGAATGAACTCATTTGTTATGATGGTTTGAGTTGGTACCATTATTCTATCGATTTTGGCACTGAGCCCTCAATAAATTTTGAGAGAACGATTATCTCGACTCTGAATTTTGGGTGTGTATATTCAAGCTTTTTAATTGAAAACTAATAATATTTAATGAAATTGTCTTTTTGGATGAATTATTTATTAAGTTGTTGTTGTTATTAAAAAAAGAATTTGAGAAAATTGATAAATTTCACGAAATGGTCAAAAATTACTAACCCTATATTAGTCATTAAACCAGGGTATTCACTCGCTTAATTCTACAATAGTTCATAAAGTTATTTTTATTTCTTTTTGAGCCTGAGAAAAATCGTTACATTTTCACACAAACATAAAATTTCACGGAATTTCGCGGAAAAAGCCAAATTTCGCGGATTTCACGCTGTCTGCGAAATCGTGAAATTTCATTAACCCTACACATAATGCTGGCACGTCCCCGAGCAACCCTTCAGAGAGAAGAAAATGTTGGTGCTCTGTCCCTCACAATTCTTCAAGCGTCAATGGCGCGGTGGTAGCGTGTCGGATCAACAATCAAGAAGTTGATGGTTCAATCCTCGTTCTGTTGAGATTATATTTTTTTTTTTCTGCAATGCAACCAAACAGCAGATCTCATGCAGAATCTGATATACTTTCATACAGCTATGCATCACAATCTTGCGTACGCCGTTTGGGTGTATATTAGGGTGCCCAGAAAAAATGACCCCCTGCTCCACAAGCGGAAAACGGGTTTTTGGGTTATTTTAAGCATCTGTGTAAATTTGAGCGAAATTGGATGAGATTAACCCATTGATACCCGAGCCTAATGTTGGCGAAAAAAATATTTTTCATACAAAAATGACTTTTTTAAATCGGTAATAACATTTCAGGATCGAGTTTAACAGCTTTGGTATGTTCTACAAAGTTGTAGAGCATTAAATTTTCAATAAGAATCTCACTTTTGGGAATGTTTGGATGGAAGTAGCGCACCGTGCAGACCAAACCGTAAGATACTTGGGTTTTCCATACATTTTTTCGATTTTTCCCATACAAACTTCACCGCCGAGTATCAATGGGTAAATGACGACCGATTTTGCTCATATTTGGCCCAGAGTCCTAAAATAGGTCAAGGAACAATATTCAGCTTGTGGAGCGAGATTTTGAAAAAAAGTTCCATATTCTGGGCACCCTAGTGTATATTTATTTCTGAATTGGTAACTTTTTGCATTTCTTAATTAAAATGTTCACATTAAGAAAACTGTTATACTTGCACAGTTAGTTAAAGGTTAATCCGTCCACCGAAAGGAAGCAAAGGAAGCAATTTATTAACCGTCACTAACACGATCCAGAAGTTTGCCATAGTCTACACGCACAGTAACTTTCCGAGGGCCATCCCGGCGCGGTGCGTGGGCGTAGAACAAGAAAACTAGAGAGAACAACTAGCGCCTCGAGTCGAGGGATTTGCGTTTTCTTCTTACCAGAGTCTCCACCAAAGTTGTAAATATTCTCGATTCGTTGTGGGACCAAACGACGACGACGACGACGACGGTCATAAAGTTCTTTGCGTCGTCGTTTTTCTGTGTTGACTCTTGGCATTTTCCTTCTCTATGCCGGAGGCCAAGATCCTTTTTCTTATTACTTTCCTCCCCGTCTTGGCGTCGTCGGGAAGAAGGGATTCCGTGTTTTAGTTTGTCTTTACTCACACTTTAGTCGCTCTATTGGTTAATTCCGGCGATGAAACCGAAAGTTGAACCAAGACCGAGTGAAGCCCTAGGAAGAAAAAACTTTCAAGAAGTTGAAAAACGAAGAAACCAAAAAAAAAAACTGTGAGTGTGGGAAGGAAATTAATTAATATCTCTCGGGTCCGTGGAGGAAACCAACAGTACTCTTCTTCACGTCTTGTTCCAAAAGATCTGGTACCACCGCGGTCGATAAGGTTGGCTTTTGCCTATTTTTGGGACTGTTTTTTTCCCGCATCCCACAGATTCGATCCTCGAAGACGATCCTTGGAGACTGTCAGCTAGCTAGGGAAACGAAAAAAAGAAAACTTTTTAAATGTTTTTAATCCTCGCGTCTTCCCGCGTCCTTCGGGGCAGGAAACTTTGACGGTCTTATATATTTTTAGTTTTTCTTTACCTGAATTTTGGTGCTTTAAAAATAGAAAATGTTGACTCAATATTTTGTAATTAATCATCTCAATATATTCTGAGACGGTTGTTTGGACAGCAATTAGGCTGTATTTATGAAGTTTTTGAAAAGACTTTTTAGGACGTTAATCATTTTTTGGACATTTTTAGAAAATTCGCTCTGAATTCGAAAAATATTTTCACGTACATTTTTTTTATTTAATCTTTGCTATGATAACTATTCTAGATTAGAGCGATAAACAAGAAAATGAGGACTTCTGTCCTAGGACATCCTTCCAGCTTCAAGACTCTCTTCTTTCATTATTTAGAACCACGTCTCAAGCTTCTGCTGGAACGTTTCCTCCTTCTTCGTGCCCCGGTCAATTGACTGACTTGGATTAAAAAGGACAACCAGTAGCTAAAGCGGCAGGGCAGGACAGAGGGCAAAATTCCAAAAACACATTAGACCACATTAAACTGATTGTTTCTGGCACTGAAACGTGACGTTTTGCGTCGATTTGGAGCGATCCATTTGCGAGGACCGGAAGATTCATGCCACTGACGAACGTCGAAAAGTTTTCCACCGACAGACTGAACTGGACGAACGGAGTTTTTTCGAAGGCAATTAATAATTCAACATTATGAAGTGTCACGTGCGAGGCATTACGCGAGACAGAGAGATAGAGAGAGAGTTTGAGCGGCAGCATAAGTTTAACTTGTTTTTCTTGTTGTTTGGAGCTGGTTGACACGTCCCTAAGCTGGCAACAAGTTGACAAACTGTTCGATCCGAGCTACTTGTTAAGCGCTTGTTAAGTATTCTTAAGGTGTTTCTCGGTGCCTTCGACAAAGACCGATGACAGATTACGTATGCCGAAGGGAGAGGGACAAGTTTGTTACTTTGAGTTTCAAACGGGAACATCGGAATTGATTTTTAAGATATTGGTTGATTTTGAGCAATTCAACCTAATTTGAACACAACCCTTAAATCCTTAATTACCCCAAGAACATAACTCATCCCACCTCCCTTCGATCCAACCCAAATTAATCAGCTGATAGTCTCTAACTTCGTCTGTAATCCTCAAAGTGGAAACCAAACCGGGGCGACAGAGAAGGGACATTCCTAATAAATTAGTTCGTACGCCCCGAAAGGTATGGTGGAACCTACCTTCATAAATAAGGAATTCCAGATTCTTCCCCGTTTTGAAACCTTTGTTTCAATCTAGCCGAGAAGAAACCCCTTTCTATGATTTATGACAGCTGCTGCTGGTGGCAGTGTGTGAGAGACTCGTTTGCAGTTAACTCCTTCGGAAAGTGTGTTTACTTCACGGGGGTGAGGTTCGACATATTTGCTTTTGCACGGAAAGAAGGTTTATCGTGAATCTTACTAAATTTCGGTTAAAAATCCTAAAAAAAATTGGTTGTTTTTTCAACCACCAATTTTTTTAGCTGGAAATCCTAAAAATAAATCCTGGATTTGACAGCTGGTTCCAGGTCCTAAAAATGATAAATCCAGCTAAATTTTTAGTAAATTTTACTAATTTGCAAGCTGGAAAAATGCTGTCAGTCTCAAAAGCTGTATGTTTTGAGAAGGTCTGTTAGCTATTTTAGCTAGATTTTATGGTATTCTAGGAAGTTTTATAGTCAGCCCAGCAAGTTTTTATGCTGTTTCAACTAGTTTTTTTGGAATCATTCTCAAAATTTTCCATTGATGGCTGCGAAGCCAGGTATTTTCACACATCTTTTTAGCTAGTTTAGCTAACTTTGCCACTATTCTTGGTAGGTGTTTTGGTTGGAATAGCTAATTTTTCCACTATTTCTACAAGTTTTCTTTCAAAAGCCTCCGTTGCTGCCTGCAAAGCACGCATTATTCACCCAGCCTTTTTGCTGATTTAGCTCGTTTCTTTTTTGTTCTTGCTTCGTTTTTCGGTAAGTCCAGCTAATTTTTCGACTGTTTTAACTGGTAATTTCGAAATCCTTTTTAAAATCCCTTGCTGTCTGTAAAGTTGTTTTTTTTTTTTCAAAAAGATTTTTTGCTGGTGTAGCATGACTTTCCGCTATTCTTGGTACGTTTTTTGGTAGTCCAGCAAGTTTTTTGGATGTTTCTATAGTTTCCAGGCTTTTTAAACTATGTTATAGTCGATCAAAAATACAAAAATACAAAAATACAAATATACAAAAATACAAAAATACAAAAATACAAAAATACAAAAATACAAAAATACAAAAATACAAAAATACAAAAATACAAAAATACAAAAATACAAAAATACAAAAATACAAAAATACAAAAATACAAAAATACAAAAATACAAAAATACAAAAATTTTACTTAATTTTACTTAATATTACTTAATTTTACTTAATTTTACTTATTTTTTTTAATTTTACTCATTTTTGATTATTTTACTTAATTTTACTTAATTTTACTTAATTTTACTTAATTTTACTTAATTTTACTTAATTTTACTTAATTTTACTTAATTTTACTTAATTTTGCTTAATTTTACTTAATTTTACTAAATTTAACTTAATTTTTTTTAATTTTACAAATTTTTGATTATTTTACTTAATTTTACTTAATTTTACTTAATTTTACTTAATTTTACTTTATTTTACTTTATTTTACTTAATTTTACTTAATTTTACTTAATTTTACTTAATTTTACTTAATTTTACTTAATTTTACTTAATTTTACTTAATTTTACTTAATTTTGCCTAATTTTACTTAATTTTGCCTAATTTTACTTAATTTTACCTTAATTTTCTTAATTTTACTTAATTTTACTTAATTTTACTTAATTTTACTTCATTTTACTTAATTTTACTTAATTTTACTTAATTTTACTTAATTTTACTTAATTTTACTTAATTTTACTTAATTTTACTTAATTTTACTTAATTTTACTTAATTTTACTTAATTTTACTTAATTTTACTTAATTTTACTTAATTTTACTTAATTTTACTTAATTTTACTTAATTTTACTTAATTTTACTTAATTTTACTTAATTTTACTTAATTTTACTTAATTTTACTTAATTTTACTTAATTTTACTTAATTTTACTTAATTTTACTTAATTTTATTTTATTATTTAACTGAACACAACTTAATTTAACAAAATTTGGTCAAATTAAACTAAAATAAAAAAAAACGATTTAATTTCAACTAAATTTATCTGAAATTAACTCAGTTTTGCTTAATTAAACTAAATTTAATAAATTTAACTGATTTAACTTAATTCTAATTTTTTTCTAAATTTTACCAAGTGAAACTTAATTTAATTAAAATTAACTTATCAAATTTAAATTTTATTTTAATATAACTTGATTGAACCTAATTTTATTGAATTTAACTTAATTTAAATTAATTTAACA
Source organism: Culex quinquefasciatus (assembly GCF_015732765.1). Taxonomy (NCBI): domain Eukaryota; kingdom Metazoa; phylum Arthropoda; class Insecta; order Diptera; family Culicidae; genus Culex; species Culex quinquefasciatus. Next base: position 47,184,968 of record NC_051862.1, on the reverse strand, counting down.
TTATTTAACACTATTTTTGACGTGCTTAAAAGGCGTTAGGTGCCCTTTTTGTTAGGATTTGTCAAACATTGGCCAATCTATACCTAGGCATTCTGTACCCGCTGCCGCTCCAGGAGGACAGATGTCCATACAAAAGTAGAGTGTGGGCAATCGCCTGCCTCCCTTTTCCTGCCAAAGTGTTGCCAAAGTGGTTTAGTGATGCCCCCATGTTTTCACCTACGCATCGTCCAAACAATAATGAGAGGCTCAACTTCTAACCACATTCCCTCAACACAAAAACTTCTCACCTTATTAACTGAAACTTACCTTCAGGTGCCGATCCGCAGAAAATCTTCCTGGCTTTTGATTTATTCACTCAAACAACACATTCTATCACCTTTTGCACTTGCACTTGCACTCAAACAACACACATAATCACCAAAAAACTTCTCGATCTGATCGGCTCAAACAGGATCGAACACGATACAAGACGTTGCTTTGTTTTGCTCTCGAACTGATGATCTGTCAAAAATCCATGCTGCCGGTTCCAGCTAGTTTTTCGGTAAAAGTAGGCAAAATTGTGCTGAAACACCATTATTTTTGGTGAAATCTCTCCTGTCATTTTGATTTGGGCTGTCAGTTTTGGATAGCAAATCAGCAATCAGGGTTAGCTGTTTCACCAATCCCAAGTTGGTAAATTTACCTGTAATTTTAGCTAATTTAACCAAAAAAATCACTGTTCCACCAATTTGAAGCCAGCTAATTTGAATTGTTAAATTTAAGATGGAACTCCTTTCCGTGTGGGTCCGGGAATGAACGGTATTAGTCAAAGCTACTGTCTTCATTCTAATGAGGGATGGTTCTACTTTCTTGAAACCAATTATGGAGAGCACAAAAGGGGAAGATTTTGATAGTCACTCTTTTGAAGCACTGAAAATAAATGTAATAATTTGAGGGATGTTTTAGGAGCAGGGATTCCAGATTAATTTTTGAAATTTGAAAAAAATAATTGATGTAAGTGTCTTTTAGTGAATGAATGAAGCACAATTATCCATTTTGTGACGTGAATGCGTTTTTGTTGGTAAATTAACAAAGGGAAAAACATTGATGCTAAAATCTTCTTAAGCTTTCTCTATTTCTTATAGATTATTATTATAAATATTATTATTATTATTATTATTGTGTATGGTTTCTTGTTTGTTTACCAGAAAAATAAACTTTTGATTAAAAATATTGGTACGATTTTTATTTTTAACTTGATTCGTATTTGTAGATTCCTTATCTAATGCCTGCATCAAAATTCTTCATAACCTCATTTCACGAGTTAAAAAAAAAGCTTTCCTAGAATTCTCACCTTCTAAGTGCATCTCCAGCGCATCTTAGCAAATCAAAATTGCTCCCGACGGCAAGCCCACCGCGGTAGTATAATTGCTCTCAGTTCTGCTGAATTTCACTTTGTTATCCGGTATTCAGCCTGTTTGCTACCGCGTCAAATTAAGTTATGCACGGAAAATCGAACCAAGCATGGAAAAAATAATAAAAAAAATTAAAAGATTTCGAAAAATTAAAATGAACTAAAAATGTTTAACCATTGAATACGATTCAAAAAATTAATAAAAGAAATAAAAATTAAACAAAAATCGTAAATAAATAAATTATATATACGGAAATTCCCCACAAAAAAAGCATGGAAAAAAACAAAAGTGCTCGGATCGGGCTCAAATTTTTTTCTGGGAGTTCCCTGGCCAAAATAATTAGACCCGATTTTTTTTGTTTGGCCATTAGGGTGACCTACGCCGTGTTAGGGTGGTCTGAAAAATGGCAATTTTCGTCGATTTTCGCAAAAACCACTTTTTTCGAAAAATCATAACTCCTCGCCATTTTAACCGATTTCAATTGTCTTATACGCAAATGAAAGGTGATAAGTTGGCCTTTCAAAGAAAAATAGTAAGAAGTTTCAAAAATCTAGCCTAACATATGAAAAGGGCGTATGAAACTATAAAATGCCGTTTTGACGGTGTCTGGACCAAAGAGCCTATGTCTGGAAATACTTTTATCGGATTCCCCGGACATTTTTACATAACATACTAAAATATGGGAGTAGTTCATTAACAGGATTCCAAGATATGATTTTTTCAAAATACAATCCGTGTTTTTTGACGCGCCGCGCGCAAAAACCGGAGAATGACGAAATTGGCAAAAAAAAAAAACAACTTTTTTACGAAAACTGCGATATCTTTAAAATTTCAGCGATGACCTATACAGACACCGCCTTTGAGGAAAATGGCACCCCTCTACACGGCTTTTTCGTGACGATCAGACCCGACCATTTGAGGTTATGTAAATTCAGACCATTTTTTTTAAACTGCTCGTAAGTTTTGATAAGTAAGTCACATCTTGAAAATTCCTAATGCACAAGAAAGGTCATGTCAGAACCTTTCTAAAAATATACAATATGACAGGTTTTCATGCAAAAACCACCCTTTTTTGCAAACTGTGAAATTCATATGCATCATTTTTTAAGCATAACTTTTGATGTACTTTACGAAATCTTATAAATTTCAATAGGGGCTTATGGGACCCCAAGACGAATCGAATGAGGCCAATACGGTCAAAATCTGCTCAGTCAGTGACGAGTTATTCCAGTGACATTGATTCGGTACACATGTCTACATACAGCCAAACACACAGACAGGGTGGGGTTAATTTTGGCCGATTTTTGCGTGACATACTTTATGGATGACGCCCATGACATAATTTCCAAAACAGAGATTTTTCGAAAATGATCAATATAAATAAACGAATGGTAAGTGAAAAGTCAAATTTTAAAATATGTAAATTTGTAAAAAATAAATTTCCCGAGAATTCCGAAGAAATACCTACATCTATACCGAAGACACCAAATCGATCAGGAAATCCGTCTCCAAGATCATCATTTTAACATCATTTCAAAATGAGTTTTTTGTCATACAAAAATAGTACACACTTATTTAATTCCTAAAATTCTTTGGAGAAATAATCCACTGTGTTTTCAATTTTGAATGTATTTTTCAATTCAAGAGATAAAATTGATAAATTTTCGTGTCATTATAAAGCTACGTTATTGCTTATCACCAACAAATTAACAGTGCTGAAAAGTTCATCATTTTAGCTGGGTAATTCTCCGCCAACTCACACAGCAGTTGCCCCGACCCCTCTTCGATTTGCGTGAAACTTTGTCCTAAGGGGTAACTTTTGTCCGTGATCACGAATCCGAGGTCCGTTTTTTGATATCTCGTGACGGAGGGCGGTACGACCTTCCATTTTGAACATGCGAAAAAGAGTTTTTTCAATAATTTGCAGCCTGAAACGGTGATGAGATAGAAATTTGGTGTCAAAGGGACTTTTATGTATTAGACCCCGATTTGATGGCGTACTCAGAATTCCGAAAAACGTATTTTCATCGAAAAACACTAAAAAGTTTTAATTCTCCCATTTTCCGTTACTCGACTGTAAAAATTTGGAACATGTCATTTTATGGGAAATTTAATGTACTTTTCGAATCTACATTGTCCCAGAAGGGTCATTTTTCATTTAGAACAAAATTTTTCATTTTAAAATTTCGTGTTTTTCTTTTGCAGGGTTATTTTTTAGAGTGTAACAATGTTCTACAAAGTTGTAGAGCAGACAATTACAAAAATTTTGATATATATACATAAGGGGTTTGCTTATAAACATCACAAGTTATCACGATTTTACGAAAAAAAGTTTTAAAAAAGTTGGTCGTCATCGATCATGGCCGTTCATGGTCACCCGCGACAGACACGGACGACGAAACAAAGAGAAACGCAAAAAGTAACTTTTTCAAAACTTTTTCGTAAAATCGCGATAACTCGTGATGTTTATAAGCAAACCCCTTATGTCTATATATCAAATTTTTGTAATTGTCTGCTCTACAACTTTGTAGAACATTGTTACACTCTAAAAAATAACCCTGCAAAGTTAGAAAAACACGAAATTTTAAAATGAAAAATTTTGTTCTAAATGAAAAATGACCCTTCTGGGACAATGTAGATTCAAAAGTACATTAAATTTCCCATAAAATGACATGTTCCAAAATTTTTACAGTCGAGTAACGGAAAATGGGAGAATTTTAAAACTTTTTAGTGTTTTTTCAATGAAAATACGTTTTTTCGGAATTCTGAGTACGCCATCAAATCGGGCGTCTAATTTTACATAAAAGTCCCTTTGACACCAAATTTCTATCTCATCACCGTTTCAGGCTGCAAATTATTGAAAAACACCTCTTTTTCGCATGTTCAAAAATGGAAGGGTCGTACCGCCCCTCCGTCACGAGATATCAAAAAAAGGACCTCGGATTCGTGATCAGGGACAAAAGTTACCCCTTAGGACAAAGTTTCACGCAAATCGAAGAGGGGTCGGGGCAACTTTTCCCGATTTCGTGTGAGTTGGTAGAGAATTACCCAGCTCTTTTTACGAAAAGTACCTGAAACCGGAGTAAGATTTTACCGCAAAATAAAGAGTTTTAAAAAAAAAGGTACTAAATGGTATGGAATCATACTGACAATGGTAGCGAAGGATTCAAAGCAATTCAAGAAAAAGTCTTCGTAAAATTTTTTATTTCGTTTCATTTTATTTATTTTGTTGTTTGAGCATTAATTGTGTGATAAAACGGTTAAAATTATTAAGAAAATGTTTATGAATAGGATTACTTTAATGTTCTCAAAGCGTCGTGATTTTCTCAGTGAAAATAAATTGATATCATATCAATGCCACTCCGTTTACGGTAATAATTTGCAATATTGTTTTTGTTAAGTGAAGTACGTTAAAAATTTAAGCAATCAAAATACATTGTACAATGTTTATAAATGATTTTTTGAAGAAATAAAGGCTTTGAAGAATATTTACATATTCTGAACTTTTGAACTACAGACCGGAATGTTATGAAAAACCATAGTTTTTTTATTCATAAGGCCATTGTTTATTTTTTTCAAAAGAAATCATTAATTGAAGTTACAAGCCGTGAATTTAAAAGTTGTAATATTTTTTGTTTAATATGATAAATCCCTTTAAAAATATTTCATTTTGGAAAAAAATATGGCATCTCAAACAACTCACTTCCAGCATTTCTAGACATTTTCCTAGGTATTACCAGTGGATTACCATGCTACCCTTCCCATACCAGATAGTGTTGTCATTCCAGTTCGGTTCGATGTTCTTTGTTCACCCTAGTTTAGCTGCCTCACCACCACCACCCCGAAGCCTAATTGAGTAAGTTTCGACAATGAACGTTACAAATAAATCACCCTTTCGGTCGGTTTCCAAAATCCCCTTTTGTTCTACACCCTCTCCACCATCTAATTTTGAGGCAAAACTGTTCAAAGCTTCTTTCACTTTGTTTCGAAATCCACACTCGCACACACACACACACACACACACACACACACACACACCGCGTGACTAAACTCATCTGGCTATTGTTAAACATTTATGCTTGAACAATAGCGCGGGAGCGGGATATGTTAAAAGTTTTCCTCCCCTTAAAATAGTGGTGAGGGAGGGTGGAAAGGTGGGGTTGAGAAAAGGACCCATTCAACTATTAATGGATTTTCCCGTGCGATCCTTTGTGTGTGTTCCAATGAGGAGAGCAAAAACGAGCTGCTTTTCACGCGCTTTCGGAGAGGGCTCTCCCAAAATTATGGGTGGAAAAGCATGGAAAAGTGTCGAAATGAGGTTTTTGCATGCCTCGGCAATGGGAAAAATGTCAGAAGAAATTAACCCATACATAATTTTGGCAAGTTTAAATCTTGGTTGGGCCGATCGGAGGGGGCGCGTGGGTTCCGGCGATTTGGGCCAAAGTTTTTTTTTGTTTGGAAAGGATATTAGGCAGGGCTTTGCTGGGTCAGGTTTAATTATGCAATTGCCTTGGCGTTGGGTAAAACGCAGTGAGTGTGCTAAGAAGGGGCTTATCGTTCCGTTATTTATGATTGCTGAGTTGTTTGAAGCTGTGTATGTCAAATTTGTAAACATTGAAAGGTTTCCAAAGTAGTCAACATTTGTTCCGATTTCGAACAATATTGTAGTCGATTTTGATAACATTTTAATCTTGCATGTTGAAAAAAGTGTTTTAAAATGCAATTTATATGCGTCCAGTTAGTCTTCAAAATATCAATGTATTGACGGAAATCTTTTTATCGCAAAAAAAACTTTTCGTGGGACTGTACATAGATATTTCATGAAAATTTAAATTGTTTTCAAAGGAGTTCAAACATGCTAAATATGATTATAAACGCAGAAAAATGCACTTTACTGGTTTTTGGTTGATAAGGCATTAATTTTCATTTAAAATTCAGAACTTTTCCGAGAAAAAATTTTTTTTTTAGCCCCCTGATTATTCAGGCCGATTTTAAAGGGAAGGGGGGGCGACAAAAGCTTTGAAAAATATTTGCGGCCTTAGACATTAAAAAATTTCATACCAAAAATTTATTTTTAAATAAATTATTAAGATGATCCGAACATTTTCTTTTAAAAAAACTACGACTTTGCTATGAAGCAGATAGAATTATTAGGAAAAATTATTTTCTTCTGTATTTTACGAAGTTTTGTAAAAAAAATTGTTTTATTTGGAAGAAATCTTACTCATAATGAAAACATTTAAATTATTTGAAACATTTTCGTATCGTTCATATCTACGATTTTCTTTTTAATGCAGATGAGGCTCTTTAAGAAAGTTGAACGTTTTCTGTATTTTAAATACTATTTGTAAAATTTTGCAGTATATCGGAAGAAAACACACTCAAAAGGTTTTGAAATTTTTCAGTTAGGCCGTTGCAATTATTTTTCAAAGTTTATGTCACTCGGCTCTGACCAAAGTCGAGGGGGGGGGGGCAAAAAAATATAAAAATTTAAATTACAAGCCTAGTTTTCAACATTTGGATGAAAAAGTGTTTTAAAATGCTTTTTACAGGCGTACAGTTGCTTTCCAATCATTAGTTTTGAAAATATCGAGGAATTGACGGAATTTTTTTTTGTGGGACTGTACATTGGTATTTCATGAAAATTTTAAATGTTTTCAAAGGAGTTCAAACATGCTAAATATGATTATAAACGCGGGAAAATGCATTTTAACTGGTTTTCCGTTGGTTAAACTTTAATTTTCATTAACATTTTGAAGTTTTTCGAAAAAAATATGTTTTTTGCCCCCCGATTTTTCAGGCCAACTTAGATGTGGGGGGGGGGGGGGGGGTGACATAAATTTTGAAAATATTTGCAACGGCCTTAGATAATATAAAAAAATTGAAAATATTAAAGATTTTAAAATAATTTTACCATCAGATAAATTTTTTAACGAAAGTTTGAATTTACTATTTTTACGTAGCTTTGCTGATATTTTGTAGTTTTTAGGAAGATAATATTCAAAAAATGTGTTGATGCTAATTACTTGGATGATTTAAAATATTTTCTTTAAAAAATCATGGATTTACTATGGAGGAAAGAAATTTCTATATAATGGTATTTTTTTATTTCAAAAGCATTTCAAAAAAGCGCATTATTGAATGATTGGCCCTTTGAAAATGTTAGTCTTCATTTAAAAAATAATATTGATTTAGGGACGATCGAAAATTTTCAATTTTTTTTTTCGTTGTCTTATTTTTAATTATAGAGCTTAAACTACTCCAAAGTGATTTAGAATTTTTAAATCCGAGATGGCGGCCAGAATGGCGATTATGCAATATTTCAAAAATTCATTTTTTAATTTAACAGTCAATCATTTTTTAAATTTGACTTAAATCGGCTAACAGAACTCGAATTTTATGTTTAAAGTGAGAAAATTAAAAAAAAAGAAAATATTTTTTTCTTTGTTCGTGATTCGATTACCCGACGTCCCATTCAAGCCTTCGGATAATCGAACTTCGGATAATCGAAATTTCGGATAATCGAGGCTTCGGATAATCGAGTCTGGTCTCTTTATCAAAATTTCAATTAAATACTTTTTGATTGCAAATTCAATTAAACATCGAAAAATTTAGTTAATATTTTTTTAGCGAACAATGTTTGGATTTTTTGAAAAAATCAGTGTTAATTAAAAATTCATAACTTAGTCAAATATTTTTTGCCCGTTTTAGAAATTTGTGGAAAGTTGACATTTGATGTTTCCTAAAACATTTCAAAAACAAAGAAAAAGTAAAAATTGTGTTTTTTTTGCAAATTAAATTTTGTGACAGAAAGTGAAATTCAAAATCACCATAAAAATTACCATGATCATTTTTTTTAGTGTACTCCTTATTCATACCTACAACTTTGCCGAAGACACCAAATCGATCAAAAAATTTCTTCAAAAGATACAGATTTTGAATTTTCCAATATCACTTTTGTATGGACAGCTGAGCATTTCTCTCAGATTTCGGTCATTCGATTTTGCCTTCCTCACTGAGGTTAGGCTATAATCCTGCTCCAAAATTGAACTTTTTATTTTAAGCTCGAAAACCCACCTTGATGTATACATATCGACTCAGAATTGAAAACTGAACAAATGTCTGTGTGTATGTGTGTGTGTATGTGTGTGTGTATGTGTGTGTATGTGTGTGTGTATGTGTGTGTGTATGTGTGTGTGTATGTGACCAATAATGTCACACAGTTTTCTCAGCACTGGCTGAACCGATTTTGACCAAACCAGTCGCATTCGACTTGGTTTAGGGTCCCATACGGTGCTATTGAATTGTTTGAAGTTTCGATAAGTAGTTCAAAAGTTATGTATAAAAATGTGTTTTCGCATATTTTCAGACGTTGAATAAATGGCAGTAAACTGAACCAAACATCATCATGCTATACATCGTTAGTTAGGTAATTGAAAGACCTTTCCAACGAGTCCAAAACATTGATAATATGGCAACCCTGTCTCGAGTTATAATCACTTAATTGATATTTATGTAATTTTTTGTAGCCGGATCTCACTTAAATGTATGTAAACAATGTCCAGATCCATCATCCGACCCATCGTTGGTTAGGTAATCGAAAGACCTTTCCAACGAGTCTACAACATTGATAATCTGGCAACCCTGTCTCGAGTTCTGACCACTTAAGTGATATTTATGCACTATTTTTGTAGCCGGATCTCGCTTAAATGAATGTAAACAATGTCCGGATCCATCATCCAACCCATCGTTGGTTAGGTAATCAAAAGACCTTTCCAACGAGTATAAAACATTGAAGATCTGGCAACCCTGTCTCGAGTTCTGACCACTTAAGTGATATTGATGTACTTTTTTGTAGCTGGAACTCACTTAAATGTATGTAAACAATGTCCCGATCCATCATCCGACCCATCATTGGTAAGGTAATCGAAAGACCTTTCGAACGAGTCTACAACATTGATAATCTGGCAACCCTGTCTCGAGTTCTGACCACTTAAGCGATATTTATGCACTTTTTTGTAGCCGGATCTCACAATGTCCGGATCCATTATCCGACCCATCGTTGGTTGGGTAACCGAAAGACCTTTTCAAGGAGTCTAAAATATTGAAGATCTGGCAACCTTGTCTTGAGTTCTGACCACTTAAGTGATATTTATGCACTTTTTTGTAGCCGGATCTCACTTAAATGTATGTAAACAATGTCCGGATCCATCATCCGACCCATCGTTGGTAAGGTAATTGAAAAGCCGAGTCTAAAACATTGAAGATCTGGCAACCCTATCTCGAGTTCTGACCACTTATGATGCAACTTATGAGCCCTTGAGTGATATGTGTGTTTTTTTTGTATTCCGGAACTTAACGAAATTAGACGAAATTTGTGTCCAAACCCATCATATCACATATCATCCATTGTTGGAAAAGAGTGAGGAAGGCACCAACCACATAGTTGGATTAAGTTAGTTTTTTTTTTGTATTTTTCAATCCGACTGAAACTTTTTTGATGCCTTCGATATGCCCAAAGAAGCCATTTTGCATCATTAGTTTGTCCATATAATTTTCCATACAAATTTGGCAGCTGGCCATAGAAAAATGATGCATGAAAATTCAAAAATCTGTATCTTTTGAAGGAATTTTTTGATCGATTTGGTGTCTTGGGCAAAGTTGTAGGTATGGATATGGACTACACTGAAAAAAATGATACACGGTAAAAATTTTTTGGTGATTTTTTATTTAACTTATTGTCACTAAAACTTGATTTGCAAACAACACTATTTTTTTATTTTTTTATTTTTTGATATGTTTTAGAGGACATCAAATGCCAACTTTTCAGAAACCTTCGGCAAACCGAAGGGTCCAAAAAAATTTCAGCCGGATTAAAAAATCAAAAAAATCAAATGAATGAAATCTCGGAGAATTGCTCTTTTAGGTAGTTTGAAACATTTCCATAAAAACAAGGATTTTACTTTGAAGCAGATAATGTGTAAAAGGAAAGTTTAAAATTTTCTGTATTGTATTATGTTTTGGTTACATTTTGATAGTGTAATTGTGAAATTGTTGTTTACACATCATGTTGCAAAAAGATGTTTTTTCGGGTCGTACATTTCTCTAACCAGGTTTACCGAGTTAGATAAATACGACGAGTGCTGAAAAAATCAAGTTTGTTTTGCATAAAGTTCCATACATTTTTTTTGCAATTCCGAAATACTCCCTCGAAAGTCAATTGACTATTTGTTTAGTCAATTTACTGATAAAATCAAAATAATATTGAAAAGTATAACTTTTCAACCCATTTTACTGTTTTTCCTTACACATTTTCAAAAACCAAGCGATGAAAAGCCACAAAAAAATGAACTAAAGAATTTTTCGCAAAAACTCTCCAAAACGTAAAATTTATCGATTATAAAAAAATATTTTCCCTTTTCTACCATTGTTGGCTTCAGGCGGCACCCATGGATGGAAAACAACTTTGCATGTTTTCTCCAAAATGTTCACCTTGCTTGGAACAACAACAAAGCCAACAGGGAGGAATTGATCCACCGTCAGCACTTTTTCCTCCCCCTCTGCAAGACAACAGAAAAATGGGGTATGGAAATCGAATCGATGGGGGGAGTGTTTACTTTGCAAACTTGGCCGATCCAAATGGAAGCAAGCGCGGTGGAAAGTCAGCGCCGGAGGGGGGAAAGTATGGTTCTTTGTTCCTGTTGGTGAGACTCACAATCTACGCAATCAGATGGACACGGCCAATATCCTGATTTTCTTTGCACAGATAGTGGATTAGTTTGGGTGTTTTTTTTTTGTTTCTTGTTAGTTGAACAAAGGGGCATTGTGAAGAGATTTGAGCGATTCTTGTGGGGGAGGGGGTAATGCTAACGTGGGATTAGGAGCAAATTGACTGAAAACAAACTTTGAAAACATCGATGACAGATGGAATGTGGATACTTTTGAGAAGATGCTTTGGTATTTTGGAAACTTCCATGCATAAAATATTTTTTTTCCAAATTTTCAGAATAGTTGAAAATTTCAGTAATTGACACGATCTTGATTTTAGATGATCAACCCTAACTTGGTTGATTTTTCCTGACAGTCTTCTCACATAGGCCATCGAAACTTGACATGTTGACGAGATTAAAAATATTCTTTGTGCAAGTAATTTATCGTCAGTTTCACCGAAGGTGAAAACAATATCTAGTTCGTCGATGTAGCTACAGTTCGTGTGTTACGCAAGGAGCTAGTTCTTTGCTGACGTACGACCATGTTGTTGTCCAAAAATGGTACGAACGTGCTTCGGCGAGCGATAAATGTGTACGATGTTAGTGATATCTATGAAGATCAACTGTGGAACGAGTTTTGGTTATGAGGTATCATGCCCGATTTGTAGGTGATTTTTCCTAAAAGACACAAACTGAGTTTAAAAACGATTTGTTACATGAATAGGCCAAACAAAAAACCTCTAAATTCAATTCTGATCTTAGATACAACATCTTGTATAAATTATACATTCTTTGAATAGAACAGCTCAAAACAGCCCATGTTTTCAATTCTGAGAAACACCAAACAATCGGTTTTCCGACTTTTCCTCCATCCCTAAAAGTTCACCCTCAATCTCCTGCCAATGTTATCAATTTTCCCGAATTCTCCAAGAAAAGGTATTTATTGTTTCGCCGGACAAGGTTATAAACATCGGCCAATGTTTTTTGTCCGATAAGGCTATATTGTTATGTGTGTGTGCCTTTGTGTGCGTACGCTTCAGGCCCTATCTTTGGCACCAACGAACCCAAAATTGTCGCATGACGAGGGACCGGCCCATCACATAAGTCCGTTGATCCGTTTGTAGCCCCACGGGGCTCAGAGGGCGGCCAAAAAAGGGACCGAAAGTTTTTCGTGGAAGGCAACCTAGGTCGAAAAAAAAAACGGAAATCGAGCGACAGTTTCGGTATTGCAAAAGTTTTCCCATCGAGAGATGAACCGTCCAATTTTGGGACATGCGATTTGTTTTTGCGGGGCTTTTGTTGGCCGTGGCACACACACGCGTTCACAAGATTGAAGATTTGCACGGCCGAGACCGTTTTTTGGGGGGTTGAATTTTGGCCTGTCATTCTCCGGAGGGCCCCGGCTGACTGACTTTTCCGCTTTTTCTCACAGGTTTTCTCGATAACTGACAATTTTCCGTTTTTTCCCCTCTTCCTATGCTAGTTTCGGGGAAATTTACCGGCATGATGACGATGATGGGGGCAGAAAAAAAGGAAAAGTCACTGTGGTGGAAAATCGTATGGAGATTTGACTCTATGAATGTTTCTTTGTTAATCGTTTAGGAAGTGCACTGTAAATAGAATGATTTGAGTTCTCATATCAAAAATGAGAAGTAAAGTTTTGAAGCATACAATCGTGACAAATTTGAGTTGAATTAAAAAAAATCAAACTTTTTTAAGAGTGCTGTACAAAACTATATTCAGAAAAAATAGCAAGGGAGCAGTTCTCTAGTTAAAAAAAATTTGATGATTTTTTTATTTAACTTTTTATCACTAAAACTTGATTTGCAAAAAAACACTATTTTTATTTTTTTTATTTTTTGATATGTTTTAGAGGACATAAAATGCCAACTTTTCAGAAATGTCCAGGTTTTGCAAAAAATCATTGACCGAGTTATGAATTTTTTAATCAATACTTATTTTTTCAAAAAATCGAAATATTGGTCGCAAATTTTTTTCAACTTCATTTTTCGATGTAAAATCAAATTTGCAATCAAAAAGTACTTTAGTGAAATTTTGATAAAGTGCACCGTTTTCAAGTTAAATCCATTTTTAGGTGACTTTTTTGAAAAAAGTCGCAGTTTTTCATTTTTTTAAATAAGTGCACATGTTTGCCCACTATTGAAAAAAATATTTTTGAAAAGCTGAGAAAATTCTCTATATTTTGCATTTTTAAATTTTGTTGATACGACCCTTAGTTGCTGAGATATTGCCATGCAAAGGTTTGAAAACAGGAAAATTGATGTTTTCTCAGTCCCACCCAAACAAATCACCATTTTCTAATGTCGATATCTCAGCAACTAATGGTCCGATTTTCAATGTTAAAAAATGAAACATTCGTGAAATTTTCCGATCTTTTCGAAAACAATATTTTTAAAATTTTTAAACCAAGACTAACATTTAAAAAGGGCCAAAAATTCGATATTACGCCCTTTTGAAATGTTTGTCTTAGTTTAAAAATTTTGAAAATTTTTTTTCGAAGAGATCGAAAAATTTCACGACTGTTTCATATTTTAACATCGCAAATCGGACCATTAGTTACTGAGATATCGACATTGGAAAATGTTGTGTTGTTTGGGTGGGACTTAGAAAACATCAATTTTCCTGTTTTTAAACCTTTGCATGGCAAATTCTTAGTAACTAACGGTCGTATCAACAAAGTTCAAAAATGCAAAATATAGCGAATTTTCTCAGCTTTTCAAAAATATTTTTTTCAAAGGTGGGCAAAAAAAATGAAAAACTGCAACTATTTTCAAAAGTCACCTAAAAATAGATTTAACTTGAAAACGGTGCACTTTATCAAAATTTTACTGAAGTACTTTTTGATTGCAAATTTGATTTTACATCGAAAAATGAAATTGAAAAATTTTTGCGATCAATATTTCAATTTTTTGAAAAAATCAGTATTGATTCAAAAATTCATAAATCGCTCAAAGATTTTTTGCACAACCTGAAAATTTCTGAAAAGTTGGCTTTTGATGTCCTCTAAAACATATCAAAAAATAAAAAAAAATTAAAAATAGTGTTTTTTTGCAAATCAAGTTTTAGTGACAAAAAGTTAAATAAAAAATCACCAATTTTTTTTTACCGTGCATAATTTTTTTTCAGTTTCCATATCCATACCTACAACTTTGGCCAAGACACCAAATCGATGAAAAAAATCCTTCAAAAAATACGGATTTTTGAATTTTCGTACATCATTTTTGTATGGCCTGCTGCCAAATTTGTATGGAAAATTATATGGACATGGTTTCTTTGGGCATACCGAAGTCACCAAAAAAGTTTCAGTCGGATTAAAAAATACAAAAATTAAAATTTAAGAAAAAAGACCGATTTCGCAAAGAATTGCTCTAAATCTAAAATTATAATGCGTGTAGGATGGACATAATGCGTTTCACTATATTTTTTTGCAAATATCTTGATTTTATGATTTTGAGTTTTGATTTTTGGGTTTTGAGTTTTGAGTTTTGAGTTTTGAGTTTTGATTTTTGAGTTGGGTAATTCTCTACCAACTCATACGAAATCGGGAAAAGTTGCCCCGACCCCTCTTCGATTTGCGTGAAACTTTGTCCTAAGAGGTAACTTTTGTCCCTGATCACGAATCCGAAGTCCAATTTTTGATATCACATGACGGATTTTTGAACATGCGAAAAAAGAGGTGTTTTTCAATAATTTGCAGCCTGAAACGGTGATGAGATAGAAATTTGGTGTCAAAGGGACTTTTATGTAAAATTAGACGCCCGATTTGATGGCGTACTCAAAATTCCGAAAAAACGTATTTTTCAAAAAAAAACTTAAAAAGTTTTAAAAATTCTCTCATTTTCCGTTACTCGACTGTAAAAACTTTTGGAACATGTCATTTTATGGGAAATTTAATGTTCCTTTCGAATCTACATTGACCCAGAAGGGTAATTTTTTCATTTAGAACAAAATTTTTCATTTTCCAATTTCGCGTTTTCTCTAACTTTGCAGGGTTATTTTTTAGTTCTTGCAATGTTCTACAAAGTTGTAGTCTGCTCTAATTACAAAAATTTTGATATAAAGACGTAAGGGGTTTGCTTATAAACATCACGAGTTATCGCGATTTTACGAAAAAAGTTTTGAAAAAGTTACTTTTTGCGTTTCTCTTTGTTTCGTCGTCCGTGTCTGTCGCGGGTGACATTATCAAAACTTTTTTTCGTAAAATCGCGATAACTCGTGATGTTGATAAGCAAACCTCTTATGTCTATATATCAATTTTTTTTTAATTTTCTTTGTAGAACATTGTTACACTCTAAAAAGTAACCCTGCAAAGTAAGAGATAACACGAAATTTTAAATCGAAAAAAATTGCTCTAAATCAAAAAATGACCTTTCTGGGTCAATGTTAATTCGAAAAGTACATTAAATTTCCCATAAAATGACATGTTCCAAAAATTTTTACAGTCGAGTAACAAAAATTTTTTTAGTGTTTTTTCGATGAAAAATACGTTTTTTCGGAATTCTGAGTACGCCATCAAATCGGGCGTCTAATTTTACATAAAAGTCTCTTTGACACCAAATTTCTATCTCATCACCGTTTCAGGCTGCAAATTATTGAAAAACACCTCTTTTTTCGCATGTTCAAAATGGAAGGGGTCGTACCGCCCCTCCGTAACGAGATATCAAAAAATTGACCTCGGATTCGTGATCTAGGACAAAAGTTACCCCTTAGAACAAAGTTTCACGCAAATCTAAGAGGGGTCGGGGCAACTGCTGTGTGAGTTGGCGGAGAATTACCCAGTTGAGTTTTGAGTTTTAAGTTTTGAGTTTTGATTTTGAGATTATTTACAAGTATGTAGCTTTTGACTACTCCTAAAGCCTATAATAATATTTTTGGAAATTGTGTACACCATTATGCGACCCTTTATTGAACAGGTTTTAAAGACATTTGAACTAAACTATACCTCAGTTATGTTAAATAAGTCAAAAGTCACTCTGAACATTGCTCATTGCTTCCTCCCACCTGATTTCATTCCGTGATTTAGCAAATCCAACGCAGTAATGGTCCTGTCTGACAAACAAATTTCACAGCTAATTTGAGCCAGATCGAACTCTATTGCTTATGCCATCGGTAGAGAGGAAGGGAGAGAAAGAAATGACGCTAGTTAGAGGCGTTTGTGTGTGAGCTCGATCTAGATTTGGGTTTTGTTCCGAGCACTAAAGGAAAACGTGACAAACAAGTGTTGTAAAAGAACCCATACATAGAGAATATTGATGGTTTTGTTTACCTTCTTTGGTATGTGGGTGATATTACACAATAAGCTTATGAAATCCAGATTCTTTTGGTGTACTTGTTACAGCGATGCTTTAAAATAAATCTGTTTATTCAAGCATGGTTTAAACTATTCATTTGTGTGCAAAAACATGTCATAACTGACACTATAATAAGCCAAAGACATGCTCATGATACCAAATACTCTTTCACACATACAAACAAACACATTCTTCGCGCTTCTCATCTCATCATGGTGTTTTTCTTTTTCCAGGTTATAAAGCACATCATCATCATATCCCGGAGGGAGGTATTGTGTGTCTCAGGCTCGATGCCTCGTGTCTTCCTAACCTAACCTCCTGCCGGTCACACAATCTGAGACAGATCTGGAACATCCCGGGAGTTTGCTTCTTGGCTCACTGTGTGTGTGTGCGTTTGTTCGTGTGCTCGTTCTAGTAGAAACGACAGCATCCCAATCCCTGGCTGGGCAGGCATGGCAACCCCGTCTCAGCGCTGGTGAGCACACAGACACACACACGTGTACGTGGCTATTGTTACACTTGATATCTCGACTCGACATGACTAGACAAAGTGTCTACATAAATCTATTATATTCCATATCATGGCTGACATGTTCTATTCATACCGCGCGGTGAGGCTCTGGAAGTACGTGTAGGTGCACACCGTTGAGCTCTGAGAAGCCTCCTCCAGTTTCAAACAGCAAGTCAGTGTGAGTGCAGTTATGTGTTATTGCTTTGGTTGAAGATTCCGGCATGCAGACTGCGAGAGGATTGAGGAGAAAAATAAAAGGCTTCGTTTGATGTGGTTTGTGGCGCGACTCAGCTCATCGCTGGGGAGGATGCACTTTGATGTGTGCAGTCGCAAATGAGATTGAAGATGATGGGATTAATTCAATCAGGACAATTCTTAAAGTTTTTAGAAAAATCTCAGATCTCATCGTACTTTGTGATTGATAAATATTTTTTTATAAATTAAACAAAAATCATTCGAGAATTTCAGAGAAAGCACATAGGAATTGCAAAACATATCTTTCAGGATTAACATATTTTGAAATATGTTTAAATAATAAATGTGACAGTTAAAGAAAAATTATTGTAGTTTTTGACATTTTAGATAACCAAAAAACATGTAAGCGCAAATAAATACTTCACATCAAGAGTGATCAAAAATAGACTAGACAAACATGTAATACATCAAAAGAAGCCACTTTCAAGTTACGTGTGTTTGAACATTGAGTACCCAATCCAAATTGCACTCTCTCCTTCGCAAAAAAAAACAACCGATCCCAATAAAAAAAAACAACGAATCTCCCACAGTGTCATTCATTGGGCAAACAAGTCGACGAAAATAAAAATGTACACTTGAAAACATCAAAGGCCAAAATTTACTGCACACAGAAGCCGGCTTGTGCAAAAAAAGTAAAGAAAAAAGAAAGAAGCGAAAAGTGAGAAACCCGGCTCGAACAAAATCAATAAAGGTGCTACACGGTGTGATGTCGTAGCAAGGGGCGAACCCAACCCCGACCGGGCCCAGAGTCAATATTTGAAAATCGTTAATAACTTTGCAGCGCTGTTTGGCGTTCCATCCCTGGAGGGCCCCGATGCAGAGCACCATGTTGGGGTTGAAGGATGCCACAAGACAAGGAAAATCAGTTGAAAGTCACCTTTCGTTTGTGTGCTTTAGGGGTTAATTTGACGAAACCTTGATCGATTGAAAAAACTTAAATATTTAGAATTTATTGGCATTTTACCAAGGCTAACAGGGACTTCGTATCTTGCTAATGCCATTTTCTTAAAGTGCAAAAAAATGTCATTCTTGTGAGAACTGCTCGCCATATTTTTGCCTTCTTCACTCACCTCCTCTTGCCTTAAAAATTAACTTTTCACAAAAAGCCCACCTTCATGTGTATCTAAACGACTGAAAACTGAGCAAATGCCTGTCTGGATGTGTGTTTGTGTGAAATCTTCAGGTAATCGAATAAAAAAAACAAATTAGGTTGTCTTTTTCCCAAACTACGCTAAATTATGAAGAATTATTAAATCCAAGATGGTGGCCAAAATGGCGGTGATGAAATTTAGTAAAAAATGATTTAGTAATGTAATAGGTAGAGTAAGTGATTTTTTAGAAACTCGCGGACAGCGTGAAATTTGTGGAACTTTTTAATTTCTGTGGAAACATTTAACAATTATCTTAAACCGATGTTAAAAATATCAATATTCAACATCTACAAAGTTATTTTTTAACGTAAATTATCTTGTAAATTAGCAATTGAAGAAAGAAAAACATGTATTCCCAGAGTAAATTAACAAAACAACCAATGCGTCATTTTATACTAAGCAGATAGAACCTTTAGATAATTTAATCTAACATTTAAACAAAATGGTTACAAAATGTGCTCTGAAAACCTAAATGTCATTATATATTTTTGTACCTTGCTAAATTAAAAAAAAGCTTGCTAAATTATATCATATTTCAATATCCAATAACAAAATTGGCCTAAGGCCGTAGCAAATATTTTTCAAAATGTATGTCCCTCCCCCTCAAAATTTTTCGAAAATTCATGGGACAAAATAAATATTTTTTCAAAAAACTGAAAAATTTCAATGGAATTATAAGTCTAATCCACTGACAACAAACTAAACTGCCCTTTTCTGCATAGATAATCATAATAAGCACATTTTGAACTTTTTTGAAAATGCAAAATCTTTTTTTTCGCGAAAATAAAATGTTCGTCAATATTTAAAATTTATGGAAACTTATGATTGCAAAACAACTGGACAGGTGTATAATACATTTTAAAACACTTTTTTCATTGAAATGTGAAAAACGTGTTCTGTAATTTGATTTTTGAACATTTTTATTGTTTTGTCTCCCCCCTTCTCGACTATGGTCAGAGTTGAGGGACAGAAACTTCAAAAAATATTTGCAACGGCCTAATTATAAAATGGAACTAATTTTTTAAAATTTAGTAAATTCAAGGTACAAATTTTGATCCTCATTTCAGATTATTTTTGAGCCACGTGAAATTTTCACAAAATTTTTGAGTAGGGTAATGGTCCTCGTGGCAATTACAAATTAGGATTTTTTTATAATTTTAATTTTTTTATATATAACATCCATGCTCATTTATTTTTTAATTAAAACTTTTGGAAGAAGAAAATTTCGTGAAATTTCCGTGTAATTCTGTGTTTTGGAATTATGGTCCCCGTGAAAATGGCTATTTTTGAGCGTGAACAATCACTAAGCCCACACGTAGAAAAAAGAGTTCCCAAAATCGTGAACAAACGTTCATGAAAATGGGAACCACGAACAAAGTGTTCAAATCCCATGGTACGATTTCCAAAAACGAACCATGGGATTTGAATACTTTGTTCGTGGTTCCCATTTTCGTACACGCTTTTTCACGATTTTGAGAACTCATTTTTCTCCGTGCAGTAAATGGCAATAAACCATTCAAATTAGAATTTGACTAAAATGGGTTCGCAGAATTCGAATTTGATGTTTTTGATTCGATTATCCGAAATCTCATACAAACCATCGTATAATCGATCTTCGGTTAATCGAGGTTTCGTATAATCGAGTCTGGACTGCATATCCGGATGTAGAAAAAGAATCGAAAAATTCAAATATCGTTTCAATTATCATCTTGTTATACATCGTTAGATAGGTAATTACAAGACTTTTCAAACCACTCAAGTGATATTTATGTACTTTTTGAAGCCTGATCTCACTTATTTGTTTGAAAACTTTTTCCGGATCCATCATCCGACGCATCGCTGGATAGGCAATCGAGAGACCTTCCAAACGAGTCTAAAGCTCGAAGATCTGGCAACCCTGTCTTAAGTTTTGATTACTAAATTAATATTTTGGACCTATCCGAAGAATTACTACTTAAGATGAAAATTATTTCCGGATCTTTTGTGTGATCCGTTTTTGGTAAGTATTGAGAAAGGCACTTACAACTTGTAGAATAGTTTAGTTAATTAAATTGGAACTAGCAATGTTTCTGTGTTCATTGAAATTTTCCTTAAATTTTTAAATATTTCAAAATAAGCAGAAAATTGATGATTGATTAAAGCACTCAGTTTTTATTTGCTTCCAGTTGAATTTAAAATGATTTCAACTAAAGTTGAAAAAAAAACTAACGATTTCCGAAGCAGTTCTGAAAAAGAATGACCAAACATTAAAACTAAAAGAACATAATTGGAAACGAATTAATTTTTTTTTTATCAAACCATGCAAGGTTTGTTTAGTAATTATTTTTTATAAATATATAAGCTCAATCCGATGCAAATGAAATCATTTATCAATTGATTCATACTCATAGGATATGCTCATATTTGAATATTTTTTAAAAGTCACTCAATTAAATTCATTTTAAGTACCTAAATTTAAATTCGGAAAAATTTGATTCAAAACCAACTGAGATATGATCGTGCATAGATTACAGGCTAAAATATCAAGTATCACGGTATCTAATCAAATTTAAGGTGGGAATTGTCCGGTAAGTCTAGTATTCCAAACTAAGGCCGACTAACATAAACTGAATTTAAGAAATTGTAATAAATCACGCCATGATGCCAAAACTCTCACAATTATTTTGCTTACAATTCCGGAAATAATTATATTTGTTAATTATTCAACTTTTCTTAATCTTGATAATCCCTTTGCTACAAGAAATAGTAAATTCGAAATGGGTTGAGATGTAACAAATAGCTTTATAATTTTCTCTCGACTTTATATACAATATCCAGTGCCGAGTTAGTCGTACGATGGTATACACAGAAAAAAAAATGATGGTAATATTCATCAGGAAATGGTGACAGATTTTGTGGCAAAAAAAAATGATTAATTTTACCCCAGAAAATGACGAATTTTCATCAGTTTTTGATGAATATTCATCAGGTTCACATTTTTACACATTTTTTATGTAATATTACTCAAAAAAAGATGTAATATCCAACCTACCAAATTTTCAACATTCCAAAATTCAACTTTTTTTTATGTGTATGCCATCTAAGGCATTAAGTCATCTGTGCCGCCTTGCGAGCAATCACCATAATGAACGTTGCGAAAACCTTTATGTTGAATTGGTTAATTTTGGACCACCATATCGAACATGTTATTTCAATAGAATAATTTGTAACAAATTTATTTTGCCTTACAAAATAAGGAAATCTGATTAATTGAGAAACAAAATAAAATTCGGCGATACGACATTCGATGAAATGGCCTACCACTCCTCATCATCCTCAACAGCTGACTGCAGCAACCCCAACTCAATCTTCGAGAAAAAGTTAGGGGAGATGGGGGTAAGACGGCCACCCTAAGGTAAAAACTCATTTCAAATCAAAATAAACCATTATTTTCAACCCCAACTTAGTACAGATCCTAGTTGGAAGTCACATTTAAAGAAATTACCTAACTTGTGTCTTTAAAATAAACTTTTCTTTACTTTTTATTGATTTAAAAAAAATGTGCTTTTTCGATCCTTCCTCCTCTTGCGGGGGTAAGACGGCCACCGTATTTTGCAACTTAGATAACTATGATAAAAATGCATAAAAATCTAATGTTTGTATCTGATACTGTTAAGGACATTATCACCATGACTGCGAAATGAAAAGCTTTTAGTAATATGCATTAAAATGTTTTTAAAACAGTTTATATTCAAAGAACTTTTTTCAAATGATAAATATTACGACGCACTGGTGATTACGGCATTTTTTTCTTAATTATCAAAATTTTGTTTACAAACCACTATTTAGTTTTGCAAAAAGTGGCTCAAAGTAACTTATTTAGCTTAAGGTACAATATCATTAGATATTTGGGTAACTTTTATCATGTTTAGTAGTAAAACAAGCGCATGGCCGTCTTACCCCGCCTGGCCGTCTTACCCCCACCTCCCCTACAGCAAAAACTTTGCGCGAAAGCCATCATCAGTGCAAACCCACCACCAGAGCACAATGTAGGTTTAGCGAACGCGTTGGCACCGCGTACGCACCACACTCTCGGGGTACGGTACTTTCTTCTCGGCGCGCGCGGGGGTCTAGACGGTTGGCACCAGGTCTCAGCGGCCAATCAACCGCTAGACCTCCGCGCGCTCCAGACCCAATGTCCCGGGCCCCTTATACGGAGACGGAGGTGCCACGAGATCCGCGAGGTACTCGACGAGAAATTATCGATTGTTGTCGCGGTACTCCACACCTCAGACACCTCAGAGTCGTCTTGAACTCGGTCGTCGTCGCAAACACGGTGATAGTCGAGAGCAAATAATTACCCTGGCGACCACAACGTTCGAGACCCAGTGAGAGTGTGCTGATTAGCTAATAGCCGGGGTCTGGTCCGTAGCGTAGTCTTGTTCAACGAGCAGCAGCAGAGCCCCGTGTTGGGGAGAGATGATGGCTCGAGGCTAGGTCAGGCCAGACCCTGGTGCACTGTCTCTGGTAGCGTGAAAACCGGTTCGAGTCGGGATGGAGGCGGGCGTGATCTAGAGGAGTAGAGAGGGGTAGCCTAAGGCCAGGCATTAGGATTGAGTGGTGGCACACTTCCTCGCTCGTAAGATGTCGAATGCTACGACTGATGAAACTGCAGCAGGGGGCGATGAACGAGGGGCAGCTACTGCTGTTGAGAAATCTAGATCATGGTGATCTGTATGTAGAAGTTTTATTTTGAAATAGTTCAAAAAACCAGAAGTTTCGTTCACATGTTCTAAAAAAGTGAGTGAGTCTTCTTCATTTGTCAAAACCCCACTCATGTACAACACACGCACACCCACCCAGAGATCGATCTTTTCCCAACACGGTAGATTGTGCCAACCGAGGTGAAGACTAGATTAACATATTACGGGTCGTTGATAAATCGACTGCCTAACGACTTTTCCATTGATTTTCAAGGCCCTGCGCTCCATCGCTCAAGCAAGCACTCTACAGCACGGACGAGGGCTTATCATGTTGGGAGCGGCTGGGTTGTTCATGAAAATTGGATAAAACATCCTCAGCCTGCTGCTGGTCGAGATGTCGAACACAAACTGAGTCAAGCCTTTTTATGCAAATTTTTGATTAAACATCCCAACAAGGGCCCCCGATAGATGCTGGTAGGCCTTCTCTTCAGCACGACCCTTTTTCTCGGTATACACCTTTCCCCGAAGCCACGTGTGTGCACATACACGAGATATTGGAACCTTATCTGGGTTGAAGAATCGAACCTGTCCTATCTTGGGATCCGGTCCGGCCGTCTTATCGCTCCCGTATCCCCATATTTTTTTGTTAGGGTCGTGTTTTTTCGGGTTCATCTAATTTCTCCGCATTGAGCGGAGAACGATAAAAAAAATCATCCAATATACCGGTGGTTGTCCCACATACTGAATCTTCTCGAACTCTCCCCACCCCCCAAAACTTCAAACTCTCCAACCTCAAGAGGCATAAAATTGGTGGAACCAACCGACGTGAAGCAACCTCGAGAGAGGGGGTGGTAACGGTGAAAATAATAAATTTTCGATAATTTCATTAAATTTGATTGATGTATCATAGCTTCCACGGTGGCGCGGCGTTGATTCGGGCGCTGTAGACTTGGGAGAGGTGTTTGGAGGGGTTGGATTTACACGCTTATCGCAATTGGGCAAGGGGCGGCACCCCCAGCGCCACCGAGCGCTCTTCAACTCCTTCTCCCCAACGAAACTCTCGTTTCTTTGATTCTTTCGAACCGGGCATGGTAATCAAATTATAGTTTGGACAGCTGCTTCTGCTGCCGTTGCTGCTGTTTGGAAAGGTGTGATGTGGATTGCATCGGTTGAGTTTTTCTTAAAAAGGAATAATTAGGATAGAGGGAAAGTTTCTAACGATTTCATTAAAACGGAAAACATATTTTGAGCGACAAAATTTGAAAAACGAACTGTTTTTTTTTTAAATCAATAATTAAGAATTATGAACATGTTTTGAAAATGTTTGAATATGTTATATTAATGACCCTTGAAAAAGTTTAACCAGAGTCCAAAGTCCAACTGTAATAATTCATTTTGTAACATATTCTTCTTCAAGTAGTAAGTCATTTTCAGAATTTCATAAAAAATTTCAATAAAAACAAAAAACAGTCAATGCCTTTTTGAAAAGTTATTGTGGAATTGTTATTAATGATATCGGTGAATGAAAATGGAAAATACATTATGTTGTTGTAGTTGAGGAACAATTTTTATCATTGTCTGAACCTCTGCGTGTGAATTGAGCAAAATTAGCTCGAGAAATTCTTTGAACCCTGGAATTTTTCCTGTAACTCAATTCATCAAAACTTATCAAATACGATATATTTTGGAAAATACATTTGTTTTGTTCACAGTTTTATTTTTATATTTGCGGATATGATTAAGCATTTTACCAAATGCCACTGCATTTTTTCCAAAAATTATCCATTGCAGAAAATCACAGAAATTCAAAAAAGAAAAGTAAAATGTTTTCAAAATTTCTTCATTAAAAATAAAATGTCAAAGTTTAAAAATATAAAATATCACGACAAAAAGCAAATCAATATTGAAAACATTCGGTCTATTTAAAACTACCGATAGAGGATCAGGGTTTGATAATTCATTTATAGTCTAAAATTCATAATTTTCATTTTTTGGACATTCCAATCAGAAAAGGTACTTTTAGGCTTTATATAAATTTTGAGTTTTAAGACCAAACAGACACCTCCTTAACTGAGTTTTTTTAATATGTGGGATTTATTCAAAAAAATTAATCATAAAACCGTATAAAAACATATTTTTAACTTATAGCAAGATAAAATTAAATTTTACGAATTTTTGTGTACAAATATCAGCTGTCTACTCTTATTTAGCTGATACAGCCGAAATGTAAGCAGGTTATTGTTATTGTTAAGAAATATTGGATTTTTTATGAATAAATTGGATTTTTTATAAATAAATTGATTGGCTTTTATACAATACTCATCATTGAGAAGAAATTCGTGAAAATGTTGGTGAAGTTGGAAAATCAACTTCCATGAAATTTAAAATTGGTAAAAGTTTGTTTTAACGATAAAAAATAAAACATTGAATACTTTTATTTCAGTTGCAATTAGATAATAAGTGACTTCATTGCTTAATTATTAAGTAAAGCTAAGCAGTCACTGATTTTTCATCAGGCAAAATAAAATTACTTATTTATGCGAAAGCAAAATTAAAACGAAGACCTCGAATTGAAAGAGTAGTTTAATTCATTTTAAATTGAATTTTCTTAAAATCTTGCTTTTAGTTACAAGTTCAAATGATTGATTCACAAATTTATTCTTAGACAAAGTGTTTATTTGTTCTATTGCGCTAGAGAATTTTAGTTTTTAAATAGATTTTTTGAATCATAAATTTGATTCAGAATCATTGAATATCATTAACGAAATGTTATATTTTTCTCTGTGTCTTGTGAAGATGCGTACGGATCCATTTTGAATAAATATTGGGTTAATATTGAGTTATGTTAACGAAATACAAAAAAACCTGAAACTTTTTTTATTTGGAAAGAAGATAACATTAAAAACTATCTCCAAACTTCTAGAAATCAATCTCAATGTATCTATCATCATGTCTTTTTCGTCTCACTCCAACGCTCTCCTATGACCTTTCAACATTCTTCCCTCCCCTCCACTCCTCTAAACCCAGTGCCTTTACTCTCCTCCTCCACCACCACCACCACCGTCAGCTGGGAAAGCTCGCTCTATTGTATAACAACCTAACCGTTTACTGCCGGTCGCTGACGCTGACTCCAGCTGAGGTCATCTCAAAATCAGCTGATGGTTTCAAACCAAAAGCAATAAGAGACCTCCTCTCTTTATGTATGTGTGCATGAATATGTACATAGAAAATGGCCAAAGCAGTTCGCGGTTTCGCCTCACGTTTCTCTCTCTCTCTCTGTATTTCGCTCTGTCTCTCTGTGTCTATTGCATTGTGTGCCGAACCTGGCCTGGCCAGGTGATTGCCCTGCTGCCGGCTTGGGGCACACGGTACGGAGCGGCCAGGCCGCGGCCAAACTGGCAAACTGGGGCTCGGTGTTCAAAAGTGAGCCACGGTGGTATTAAACGGATTTTTTTTAAATCTTTTATTCTTTAAATTCATTTGATTTCAATCTTGCTTTTCTAGATGTAAAGTTATTTTGAACATTGTTTTCTTTGGTGATACATTTTTTTTTTATAAAACGAACCCACCGTGCATTCGACTATCACCCTGTACGCCACTCTCGCGTACCGTGGCAAATAAGCCAAGTCAACTTTTCATAATAGCGATATTTCTTCGCCTCACTATATTTACCTATTGATCGGTTTTCAGGCCTCTTCTAAGCGATAGTTTCCCGTTTTCAGCTCTTTTCTATTTATTTTTTGCTGTTGTTGCTTCGGCCCGCTCGTGTTGATGCAGCTGATTGCCACCGAGGAGGAAGGGGGGAAAAGGTGTCAGAGGGGAGTAGGAGGGGGCCAAGGTACATGATTTTACTTTAAATGTTGTTGTTCCAATCAAAGTCAAGAGGCCTCGCGGCACAGGCTTGGCAACACGTTCGATTTTGGTGTGATTCCAAGGGGGCACGCCGTCGCGGTACAAGTTTTGAAGAAGGGCCCACGGCAACAACAACTTGCAGCAACAACAGAGCGGCGAGGGTTTGTTGTTGGAGTTGTTGCTGTTGGTTCGCAGAGGCCCATCCGGACTTCTTGGGTGTTTGATGCTCAGGGTACATGAATGATTTCTTTTTACGTCATTTTAAGTTTACAATATCAAATAAATAATAACTAATTGTATTCATTTTTTCTGTATTCACCCAAAAATTAGAGATTTACACGTATCTGAAAAGTTTTTTAAAATTTTCCTAAAGCATCACTAATATTACCCTAAAACGGTACCCGTCGTTCGAACCGCACCCCCAATCCCCTTGGCACTTGAATGGGGGGGGGGGGGGGGGGTAATTTGAGTGGCGGTTGATCAGCTGCGAAATGAAAAGCAAAAACAGTTTGCAATAAAAAGAGAGGGGAAAAAAATAAATAAACTAAAAATCAGCTGAAACCAACGTCTAGAATTATGTGCCCCCCTCAGTGCCGGTGTTAGCTAAAGTTGCTAACTGTGCTGGAAATCGAGTGGCAAATAAAATTAGAGCTTTCGGTTTTTCTTTAGCCTGAAGTCGATTTATTGGCGATTTCTTGCCTACTCGAATCTGCGGTTAGCGATCACCCGGTGTAAAGTTTTGTCGATTGGCAAGATTGTACCCAAAACCAAAACAAGTGCATATAAATTTGCACCAAGAAATTTTAAGAAAAAAAAAGTGTGAATGTGGTTTCTTCCGAGCAAGTGACCCACTAGGGTGTAATATGGTTGTATGGAAAAAAATAAAGTTGTCCAAATTTAGCGAGCACAGCAATTTTTCAGTTCCTTTTAGGGTCCTAAACAACTCCCCAAAGTTTGGGAACGATTGGTTTAGTCCTCACATTGCGCAAAGCGATTCAATTTTCCATATAAATTTGTATGGGAAAAGCAATTTTTTTGGATTTTGATATTTATAAAATCCACGTTTCACGCTGTACTAAAACCGGATTCATATTCGGATGCTTTGGAATGTGCTCTACAACTTTCCCGAAGAGAGTATGGTGCTAGCTTGTCGCTGAAAGAAGATACAGCGTCCTCAAAACTCGTCTAAAACGTGTTTTTTGATCGAAAATCACGTTTTAGACGAGTTTTGAGGACGCTGTATCTTCTTTCAGCGACAAGCTAGCACCATACTCTCTTCGGGAAAGTTGTAGAGCACATTTCAGAGCATCCGAATATGAATCCGGTTTTAGTACAGCGTGAAACGTGGATTTTATAAATATCAAAATCCAAAAAAAATGTTTTTCCCATACAAATTTATATGGAAAATTGAATCGCTTTGCGCAATGTGAGGACTGAACCAATCGTTCTCAAACTTTGGGGAGTTGTTTAGGACCCCAAAAGGAACTGAAAAATTGCTGTGCTGGAAAATCGATTTTCATATTACACCCTAGTGACCCACAACTATTCAAGAAGGAGCCCCGGTCAGGGCTTTTGCAAATGAAGCATGTGAATGGATTTATATAAAATTGGTTTTATTTATTTGAGAGTGCTCTTGGGCTCGGACACGGCAGGAACGTTTGGTCACATGGGCTGTTTTGAATCAGGGAGATTAAGGATTGGTTCAACTGTAAAATAGAAGAACTTTGGTCACAGTTTATAGTTTCTAAAAAAGATTTTCGATTCTCGGCTTTAATGTGATCAGTGTTCTTGTTCAACCCATAAATTTTCAAAATTATTTTGACCACAAGTCAAAGTAATTGCTTGATTTAAGAAATTATCAATAAAATGGTATTTGTTTTGCAATTGTGTCAAACTTTTTCTGTTTCCATTTTGTTCTCTAGTTTTCTAAAACAATTGGGTTCCCTAAAGAAGTTCTATTCGACAGAGTTAAGTTTAAGTCCTAATAGAGCAATTCCAGCCCAAAACAGTATTTTTTTAGGTACTTTTTTCTCGGCCCTCTCCGATTTCAATGAAACTTTGTAGACATGTTATCCTAGGCATATATAAGCCATTTTTGTGTATATAGAGCCAGTTACACTCGATAATGACATTTGAGAAGGGCATAAGTGTTTTAAATATTTTTGTATTTCGTAATTTAAATATTGCTATATCTCGAAGCCATTGCATTGTATCAAAAAGTGGTCAAAAACAAACTTATAGGAAATTTGACGGGCTTTCCGAAAAAAATGCACTGAGAAAAAAAAACTCAACTTTTACGAGATTTTTTCATTTTAAAGTTTAAAAGTCAAATTTGAAGGTGAGCCCACAATTTTTTTCGTTCAATTTTTTTTTGTGAAAATGGCCTAAGATGTTACAAAAAGACTCACGAAAAATGCAGGATGGAGCAACTCCCCTAAAAAAATACAAAAATCATTTACTGAAACTGTTTTTTTGAAAAGTGCTCTAAACGTCAAAATTTTCAAAATCCGAGTACAGAAATCAATTTTCCAGACAATTTAACTTAAAAGTCTCCATATTGACCATTGTCCTTAGTCCAATCCTTGTAACGTTACAGCGGTTTTAAAAATAAAAATGTTGAAAAAATAGGTTTTTTGGTGGTTTTTGGCAATTTATATAAGACAGACTTGATTTTTCAGTCTCGAAAATATTTTTACCGGAAAGCTCGTCAAATTTCCCAAAAGTTTGTCTTTGATCACATTTCAATTGGATGTATGGGCTTACAGATAAAAGCTAAAAAAAAAAACGGGCCGAACATTCAATATTACGCTATGAAATGTTAGTCTTGATTTAAAATTTTTGAAAATATTTTTTTCGAAAAGATCGGAAAATTTCACGAATGTTTCATATTTTAACATTGTAAATCGGACCAATAGTTGCTGAGATATCGACATTAGAAAATGGTGGGTTGTTTGGGTGAGACTTAGAAAACATCAATTTTCCTGTTTTTTAACCTTTGCATGACAATATCTCAGCAACTAAGGGTCGTATCAACAAAGTCCGAAAAAGCAAAATATATAGAATTTTCTCAGCTTTTCAAAAATATGTTTTTCGATAGTGGGCAAACATGGGCACTATTTAAAAAAATGAAAAACTGCGACTTTTTTCAAAAAAGTTACCTAAAAATGGTTTTAGCTTGAAAACGGTGCACATTATCAAAAATTCACTGAAATACGTTTTGATTGTAAATTCGATTTTACATCGAAAAATGAAGTTGAAAAATTTTTGCGACCAATATTTCGATTTTTTGAAAAAATCTGTATTTATTCAAAAAATCATAACTCGGCCAAAGATTTTTTGCCCATCCTGGAAATTTCTGAAAAGTTGGCATTTTATGTCCTCTAAAACATATCAAAAAATAAAAAAAATTAAATATAGTGTTTTTTTTGCAAATCAAGTTTTAGTGACAAAAAGTTATATTAAAAATCACCAAAATTTTTTTTAACGTGTATCATTTTTTCCAGTGTAGTTCGTATCCATACCTACAACTTTGCCGAAGACACCAAATCGATCAAAAAATTCCTTCAAAAGATACAGATTTTTGAATTTTCACATATCATTTTTGTATGGACAGCTGCCAAATTTGTATGGAAAATTATATGGACAAACTAATGATGCAAAATGGCTTCTTTGGGCATATTGAAGGCACCAAAAAAGTTTCAGCCGGATTAAAAAATACAAAAATTAAAATTAAAGAAAAAGGACCGATTCCGTAGAGAACTGCTCATTGATAAAAAGCTTACTGAAGAGTTCAAAAGATTTAAAGCAGACTTAGTTAAGTTATTTAGGCAGCACCAAGAATACTTCAGGCGTACTCAAAGTAAAAATTTAAAATCTGAATTAAAACTTATTAACACTCCTCCGTCCAAGCCTCCGAAACCGTTGCTTCGCTAATTTCAACTCGCTCGCATTTGGCCCCATTTCAACCAATCTTGATCGTTCTTGCAGCATTCGAACCGGTAGGATTTCAAGATTCATTTGAAACAAGAACGAACTTGATCCGACTAACCTGCTAGTCACACCGACTAAATTCGTCGAAGCAACTCTTTTTAGGCGCTTGTTTTAGGGAACACACCATGGCCAAATCAACAAGAAAGCATTAAAATTTGAAAACAACCATTCAAATTTAACTAATTTGGGGTCGCTGAACACGAATATGACACTTAGAATATTCCAAAAAAAATCAGAAATTAAGAAATCCAAGATGGCGGCCAATATGGCGCCTGTAGTTTATTGGGAACATCTATTTGAGGGTGTAATAGTGATTCAACCACTCAAATTTAACTAATTTGAGGTCGCTGAACAAGAATATGACACTTAGAAAATCCCAAAGTATTCAGAAATCCAGAAATCCAAGATGGCGGCCAATATGGCACCTGTAGTATATTGGGAACATCTATTTGAGGGTGTAATAGTGATTCAACCACTCAAATCTAACTAATTTGAGGTCGCTGAACAAGAATATGACACTTAGAAAATCCCAAAGTATTCAGAAATCCAGAAATCCAAGATGGCGGCCTGTAGTATATTAGGAACATATATTTGAGGGTGTAATAGTGATTCAACCACTCAAATCTAACTAATTTGAGGTCGCATCATATCATGAGGAATACTTGAATATATCTTTCAGACTTTGTGACGATAAAACTTGTTGGGTTTGGTGAAAAATGTTATAAATATTTTTAGCATTTAATAAAACTAATATAAAACTACACAAGAATCTAAAGCATTTGTCTCGTTACTTGGGAGGTTATGATGATTAGGACTTTCATAAAAAAATAGCCACATGTGACAAAAAACGATTTCTTCATTATAGTTTGTATCACTATTTGTTAAATTCCCAAAATTTGTATTTTATTAATCTTCAAGTTTTTTTGATACGTATATCACGTATGATACGTGATAGGGCATGATGGTGCAAAATCTGGTTTATGAGATATGAATTTGGAAGAAAAAAAAATCGAAGATATCGAAAACCTGGACAAAACAGATTTTAAAAATTTATATTAAAGGCTTAATTGAATTTGCAATCAAAAGCGACTTATTTTTTCTGGTAAATTGAACCGTTTTCATATTATAGCTACACAGTTAAAAAGTTTAATTTTGGAAAGTTAAAAACTTGGTTTGGTTGGAGGGAAAATCGTTTGATATTTTCTCAACTTCTCAAAATATTTTTTTCAGCAGTACTTTTCTTTCAAGAAGTAAATATTTTATAAATGCATAAAAACTAATACAAATCGAAAATTTACTCATAAAATAGCTTTCATATGAAAACGATGCTTTTTCATACATGTTAAGTACTTTTCGAATGCAAATTAAAATTATTTAAACTTGTTTTATCCGGAATTTTAAATAAATCATATATAATAAATAAGATTTAGCACAATCATGCACAATGGTTCAGAAGATGTATTTTTTTAAGTCCCCTGAAATAAATTGAAAAACAAAAATAAAAAAGAATGCATTTTTCGGGATTTTAACTATCAGTGATAAAAAATTCTATCTAATCTAATCGAACACAGGCGCAGCCAGTCCGAAGAAAGCATCCTGGAAGAACTTGGGGTTAGATTACGCCCCAAGTTCTTTCTTGTCAATATTAATTATTGCAGTACACTTGAGTAACCCCGAAGATGTATTGCATAAATTAAAGCGGCCAGGCCTACTGCGTTGCATTAACCGCAGAGACAGATTCTGTGAACGGAGCACATTTCACAGAATCTACAGGAGAGAAAGGATGCGTGGACATACCGTACCAAACGCTCCTGTTTACAGTTTCATATGTGTTTTGTATAATGTGATAAGTGTAAAATATAGTGTGGTTATATAATCAATTAAATATAATAATGCAATATAATGATCATTTAATAAAATCCCTTCACCTATATATAATAACCACGCACCCAAGAACACAAACAGCGACACAAACGAAATGAAAATGAGCATGCAAAAACAAGACAGCGCATCCCCGTGGTCAGCGCACCAATCCTATCAGTGATAAAAAAAATCTATAAAAACGATTATTTTATTGTAACTATTATTTCTGAATACAGTGCCATCCTGATTTTTGCAGCATTTAATTAAACAAATAAATTTGATATTTTTGACAACTAAAATTTGATATTTTTGAACTAATAATATGTACTTTCAAATCATTGGTTATAACATAAAATAATAATAATATATTTGAAGCAAATTATATGTTTTATCGAAAATCATTTAATTTTTTTGAAATTCAACGCATCATCTATTTCGATTAGTGCGCTGACCACGAGGACGCGCTGTCTTGTTTTTGCATGCTCATTTTCGTTTATTTTGTGTCGCTGTTTGTGTGCTTGGGTGAGTGGTTATTATAATTGAATAATGTCATCATAAGTGCAGTGCTTCTGGGAACGCGCAGTCCTGTTTTTTTTCGCGATAATTTTCGTCGTACAAATTTATTCCAACTGGCAGTTTTAATATTAACTCATCAAACTATCGATTTTATGAAGAGTAAAGCGTTATTTATTTACTATTTTTGAAATTTGCTCGCGTTATCTAAATTGTAAAAACAGTAAAAATATACTGATAAGTCCAGCCCATAGCACTACTGCTCGGCTGGCACGCGTTCGATAAAAAAAACTTTTTAAATAATCAATTATCTATCTTTCCGCAGCCGGCTGCCTAAGATTTAAAAATTTCAACCGATAAACAAAATTCTCATGGTCACATCACTGCCACTCGTGAATCCTGACCTCATACCTAGGCTTAGTGATTTTTCACGCTCGAAAATTGCAAATTTCACGGGGACCTCTATTTCAAAACACTAAATTTCACGCAAATTTCGCGGAACGTGAAAACTGTTAAAATAACTATGAAAATCTTGTGTTTAAATAACAGAAACTACTTTTCATGCTTCATCTTATATTATTCTTCAATAAACTAAAAAAATCTTTACTAGATTTCTAATTTTCAAAAAAATTTCCACCTGTTTTATGGATGGGCTATATAAATATAAATATTGAAACAAAATGTAGGGCATACGTTTCCTCATTTACTGAACTGCTTTTTTAATATTCGACTAATAAACCTTAAAAGTTTTCGCTGATTTGCTTCTGTTACATCATTTTACATTTTATTGAATTTCATATCAGAACAAAATTTAACAATCTTGTAAAGCCAAAATAAGTAAAATAATTTGAACTTTCTGCGAAAAAAGCCCATTTGAAATAATTTTCAAGGTTTTCATCACAAATTTCAAAACTAAATGTAAAATCAATAGACAAAAGTAATCTAATTTGTAGTGAAATCGAAATTTGTATTCAAAATGTGAACATAAAACAAAAAAAAGTTTTTTTTATTTTCACGGGAATCATTCACACAAATAATCAAGTTTAAACAGGACTCAGAAAAAAATTAAGTGTTTTTAGAAGGTGATTTCAAAGACAAAAAATACTCTTCATTTTATTTTGAATAAAACAAAGCTTGATTATTTTAAGTTCTCTTGAAACTATACCTTTCAAATAAAATAGCAGTAAAATTTATATAACAGCGAATGAAAATATTACTAAATTTAGTTAGTTCCTAATAAAACCTGAAAAATCTTAACTATTTTTCAAATGGTTCATATCAAGCTTTTCGATTGAAAACTAATAAAATTTACTTAAATAGTCTTCAAATAAAATAAAATTTACTTAAATAGTCTTTAAATAAAATAAAATTTAGTTAAATAGTCTTTATGCACGAAATATTTTTGGTGTTGAAATAAAAAAATATATTTCAGAAATTTTGTAAATTTCACAAATTTCACGCCGTCCACGAAATCGTCAAAAATCACTTATCCTATATTAGTAATTCAACCAGGGTTATTCACTCCCTTAAATCTAAAGTAGTTCATAAGATTATTTTTATTCCTTTTTGAGTTTGATAAATTATTTTGAGAAAAATCCTTATATTTTCACAAAACATAAAATTTCACGGGATTTCACGGAAAAAGCCAAATTTCGCGGATTTCACGCTGTCCGCGAAATCGTGAAATTTCACTAACCCTACTCATACCCATCTACTAACCCCCTCAAAACTCATGTGATACTTTGTCGGAGATGCAGTCGATTGGGCGGTCTCTATCACTCAAGTATCGGACTAACATTCCCATCCACTTCCCCGTGACCCTACCACTGGTCGTGGCCGGCGCCGGTATTGATCAGCATGATAGGGGCCTTTGAGAAGTTGCGAAGCGAGGAAAGATAGCTCCCACTTATCTTCCACGGCTCGTGGATGTAACTTCTGGAGGTCCTGGTCAATAACGGAGTAGCAACTGCGGGTGGGCACCTATGCTTATGCTATGCTTAATTCAACGCATCAT
This sequence comes from Culex quinquefasciatus, assembly GCF_015732765.1. NCBI lineage: Eukaryota > Metazoa > Arthropoda > Insecta > Diptera > Culicidae > Culex > Culex quinquefasciatus. The sequence goes on along the minus strand of NC_051862.1, from coordinate 47,149,721 downwards.
CTATTTCGTATTTTAGGTGGTTTATGAATATTCTCTTATACCACACCCTTCATTATATAGGTCTAACGATGATTATAGATTGTCACACAAAAATAAACAGTAATAATCACAAATATTAGCATCACAAAGGTTTCTAATGTTTATATAAAGTTCACTAAATTTATTTATTTTTTAAATCATATATTTTGTTAAAAAGTTAACATTTTGACTAAAATGCGTTGAAACTTGTTTTGTATATAAAATTATCGATTCATATTGCATTTGTAACTGAACTCGATGCACAAATTACATGATTTTACATTTTATATAAAATTTGTTTTAATGAATGCCTTGAACTTTGAGATTTTTTCAAACTGTGTTTCAGAAACAATTTTTTGCATTTTTTTATTTTCAAGTTAATTTCATCTTCTCCAAGTAAAAAATTGTCCAAAGAATCCGAAAATGCATTCCGTTTTTTGATTCGAACTCATTTTTATCGAGAAAATCATGACACTTTGAGAATATTTAAATAATTCTATTCATCATCATTATCTTAAAAATAATTATCTAACTTTCTGAACTTTTCTAAATTTTATGAAAACTTCTTCTTGAAGTCAGAGGTGTCCCTGTTTAGCTAAATCCTTGTCACTCCGTACATGTTGTATGTCCGTTCCAAGGAATTTAAGTAGGATTACCATCTCCGGGGCTCTCTATCTGTGTGACAGCACCTCTTCTAAAATCTGCCAAACCGTACCCAAGTGATCCAATCCAAGCCACCTCCTACTCCTACTCCTGGCGAATAAGCCTTGTTCGATTCATTTAAACAACCATCAAATGGCGATGGATTAGACTAAACACTCGAATAAAAGGGATTTGTGCCTCTTCCAAGCTGAACTCTTGTGGCGTCCAAAATCGAATGTCCAAGCCTTTCTGTGATACTGTGTGTGTGTCACATGATATCCCGTTCTTCACCCGGACCGGATTAGCTCTGGCTCGGGGACCACCGACTTCGGACTGGACATGGACAGTTGGGATTACACAACCCATTGTCCATTAATGGGTGCTATTGATTTTTCAGATTTGCCCTAATGGGTTGTTATTGTTGTCGTTCGGGGGGCTCCAAATCGGTTGAACGATGTTGACGTTCACGATCATTGTGCGAGGGTGTTGTTTTTTGTGGGTGTTTGCTGTTTAAGTGGGATTTTGGTTGAAATATTTCTATTGAATGTTCAACGAAGAGTTTGATAAGTTTGAAAGATTCCAACAAAGTATCCCGCTCTCATATTGCAAACTAGCAACATTGTTTCCAATAAAATCCACTTTTCTTTGTGATCCCACTTCCCGGAAGTAGAAAAAAATAACAGAAAGTGGAATCCTTCTAAATGAAAACCACGAGTCCCTAGATGGCAATAGCATTTTCCTGGAAAAGCCTCGGTTTGCTTTTTCCGGTTCTGAATAAATCAAGTGCTGTGCAAATCTTGTTGCCACAGCGAGAGCGCTTGACGATGGCTGGGGTGTCCTCTCGGTGAGCTTCGACCTGGATAGCTCAGCTGAGCCGGGGGAAAATTTTGCGAGGCAACATTGTTGCAGAATTGGTTGCAATGTTAGGGTGCTTTCATTTGGTGAACCCACCCACCCGCCCAAAGCTCTCTGGCGACCACGCTTGCCAACCACGTCGAGAATGTTGCAATTAAGTGCCATAAAAGGGAGCACCATTTTGAGGTATGCAATTTCAGGTGGTTTGTCAACCGGTGGATTAATGCTGTGAGGACTTTTGTGTTGGCATTTTAAAAACGAAACTATTGGCACTACGCCCCCCGGGGCATGGCCTTCCTCTAACGTGGGATTTCTGCTCCAGCGCCTCTGACGAGACAGGAGAAACCGGGACCGACGTTTTACTTCACCATCCGATAGAAGCTCAGTGGATAAGGCGGGAATCGAACCCGCGTCTCATAGCATCATCGGGATCGGCAGCCGAAGCCGCTACCCCTGCGCCACGAGACCCATTTTGGCATTTTAGTGAAAAGTTAATTTTGAATTGCTGTATGCAAATGAACATTTGAAGAGGGTCATTATTTTATAAGTGTTATATAACTGTTACCGAGTACAGTGCTTGTCGGGAGTTGGATTCACAACCCAAAGGTCGTCAGTTCGAATAAAAGGTTTGGAAAGCCTTTGAACTCTTAGTTCCAAGGAGGAATCTTGCAATAGAGAACGCCAAGGCAAACAAGAACAAAAACGAAACGAATACGATTCCTTTTAAGTTATCCTTCCTCTTTAATCAAATTCCTGAAATTGGTTTCGATTACGCAATCTCCCAGCTGCCAATAATTTCCAAATCCCCCCTGCTAAATCCAGTCCTGGGCCAGGGTATTAAGTATTGATGGATATGCTTTCTTCCCTGTCAAATTCGTTATCCTGCCCATCACAGGCTCACGTGCAAAAACGAGCAGCACACACACACGCACATATCCAGCTGTGCGTCCTTCTAATACAAGCGACATCCTGCTGTCTATCCGACTTCTTCTTCTTTTTATCCTGCCTCGATATGACGTGGAAGATTGGCCCAGGCGTGCACTGCACACACGCTTATTATTTTATCCAGCGGATTTTTGCATCACTCACACTCTCGAGCTAAGCCCACCGTGCCACACACATGCGAAAATTGTTGCCTCCCTCTTTCGCGTTTGACGAATTTTTGCTTTGACAGGAGAAGGTGGAATACATTATTTATGATTGCAAAGTGATGCTGGCAGGTTTTGAATCTTCTTCTTTTTAGTTTTTTTGACGTGCTTGGTATTTTTTGATTTAGTGGAATACAAAACTAGCATTTTCAATTTTTTATGAAAGAGGGTATCATAACAATGGGAAACAATACCTTTAAAACATGAACTACAAAGTCTATTTTAGGAATCTGCCAGAGCCTGTCCTGGCTGGCGACTTTGAATAACTATGTCTTCTGCTATCTGGGTGTCGGGATCTTCTCCTGCTGCAGTGGTGGTGCTATCTCAAGTAACTTTTTTTTTCCAGGAGTTCTACAAGAGCTCTTCAAGACAGCTACAGCATAGCAGTTTGGACCGCGGTAGGATAAAATTCTCTTAAAAACTTTTTCAGGAGTTTGGAAGAGTACTTGAAGAGAGTTTTATCCTACCGCGGTCCAAACTGGTATACTGTAGTTATCTTGAAGAGCTCTTGTAGAACTCCTGGAAAAAATGTTACTTGGGATGGCCGTGGCATCCGCAATTCCGCCGTTGCGTTGGTGACTGACTGACTGCGGCAACAGTTGCTGCAGAATCGCGCACGTATGGACGAGGTTTTCATTACCATTTTTTTTAAACAGGTCTGGAGAGAGTGAGTGTAACTTTGTGCGGTTTCAAGTTCACCTACACAAAGGATGGAAGATTGCATCACAAATAAGGGACAACTGGAACGTTTTGCACCACTGTTGGAACACAAATTTTACAATTTAATACAAGTCCAAGTCCAAGTTCAAATCCAATGTTCAATGTTCAATGTCCAAATCCAAATACAAAAACAACTTTTTTGAATTAAATAAAAAAAACCTCCCTCATCATCACCACGCATTTGGAACAAAGGAGAGGACTATTTTCATCTCTTCCCAGAATTCGTGCCATTTAGGCCGAAAATAATTGAAACTAGGTAGTAGACCAGAATCTGGAGACCTAATTGTGTTTCAACTCAAGGTTGTTAACGATAATATTATCGAGGTTCGATAGCGATAACGTTAGTTCTATCGTTATCGCTATTCCGATAATTCTATAATTTTATCGACAATAACAGACGATAACTTATTTTTAATATATTTCTATAATTGAATAAACCAACCAAATAATGTTGAATTTCAAGCTTCCTCTAAATAATTTTTTTTTGATAATTTGGTAAGTTTCAAAGTATAAATACAAAAAAATCACAAAATACCGTATATTTTAAGAACTCAATATTTTATAATTTGCAATATGGGTTTTAAACGATTTGAAATTTTGCATGCATTTTCACTGCTTTAGAGTTTTCTGAATGAAATACTAAAATTTTCACAAAATACCGTATTTTCTCGAAAATACTAAAATTTGTATAATTCGCTATATGGGTATCAAACGATTTGAAATTTTGCATGTATTTTCACTGTTTTAGAGTTTTTCAAGTGAAATACTTTTTTTTTACAAAATACCGTATTATCTCAAAAATACTAATTTTTTTTATAATTCGCATCATGGTTATCAAACGATTTGAAATTTTGCGTGTATATTAACTGTTTTAGAGATTTTTGAATAAAATACTAAAATTTTCACAAAATACCGCATTCTTCGAAAAAACTATTTTCTATTAAATTTGCATTATGGGTAGGGTAGGGTAGTCATCAATGAGACACTTTTGGTTTTCAACTTTCAACGATTTTTCTAATTTTTTCATCAGCATGTTTTAATGAGCTTTTTGATGCATTTTATTTCTTTTAGTGTGCTCTAACATTGACAAAGGATGAGAGCGATCCAACATCTACAGCCAGAGTTATTCAACTGTCTCATTGTAGACGCACTTGGCAGGAACAATGAGACAGCTGGGGAACAATGAGACACTTTACGAAAATCATTACTTTTCTAGTAAAACATCATGTTTTTGTATTTTTTCATTACAGGTGACCTGCCTTGAACATTTTAGAGCAATTTTGCCAACATGAAACTTTAATTAACAAAAGTTATACTAAAAAGTATTTAAATTTTGTAAAATCCATATATTTATGCCAAATAACTTTGTATGTTTGTTTAAATGAAGTTAAACTCTATAAATATGCCAAAAATCACTTTCAATTCATGTTTTGAAAGATTCAAATGGATTTTGAAATGTTTAATGAAGAAAAATCAAAGTGTCTCATTGTTACCCATGGGCTAAAATGAGTGGCGAACAATGAGACAGCCCTGGATTCTGGGTATATTCTAAATTTTGGTCAAACCTAATGAAAGGACATTGTAGCCCAACTTAATCCCTATGGAACGTCGGAAGAAATTTGAAAAAATATTAGTTTTGGTGTAAATGGCAGCCTACGAGCGAAAATGTATTTTTTGTCCATAATTTACTTTTACACACCAGAATCAAACATTTATGAATAACTTTTCAAGGGATTGTCCATAATCAAAGCCACTATTATGGTAGACGTGTATTTAGTAGATACACCTTTCCTCCAAATATGAGCCTGATTGGTTGAAACTACGACTTGTGAGAACCATTTTATCATTGTTCCCCGTGTCTCATTGATGACTACTCTACCCTATGTATTTCAACTGTTTTAGAGTTTTTTGAATGAAATACTAAAATTTTCACAAAATACCGTATTTTATCAAAATTTAAAATAAACTTTGAGTATTCCATTCCAAATTCTCTAAAACAGCGAAAATGTATGCAAAATTTCGAATCGTTTGACATCCATATTGCAATTAAAACAAATAGTAGTTTAGAGAAAACACTGTAAATTTGCAATTTTGTGAAAATTTGACTATTTTATTAAAAAAAACTCTAAAACAGTAAGATAAAGGTAACATTTCGCTTTGTTTAATACTCATATACAAAAAAAATTATAAAAATTTGAAAAATTTCAAGAAAATACGGTATTTACTGAAAATATTAGTATTTCATTAAAATAACTCTAAAACAATGGAAAAGCAAGTAAAATTTCATTTCGTTTGATACCCATATTGCAAATCCTGAAAATTTTTAAAGATTTTAAAATGTGTTATCGTTTGTTATCGAAATTATCGAAATAGAATTATCGATAATTCTAACAATTACCAACCCTGGTATCAACGCTTGTCACCGATGTCCACGAAGGTTTCTTTTTGAGAATCTCTTGCCGAGCTAAATCTAGGGAATATGGTTATTAGTTTCAGAATAATTCTTCAATAAGTATTGTTTTGTAATTTAAGAATTTCATTTTTTTTTTCTTTTAATAACACTACATAACACCAAGATTTTCCTTTCTGGTCTCCCACCATTGAAACCGTTCTTTATTTCCAGAAATAGCAGTATACCGATATCGCGTTGCAAAGGTTTCTGGTGTGGGTCGATGATGTTTTTTGTAACATTGTTCGTGGACGTCGTTATGTTCAGCAAATGAAATAAAAAATCTTTATTTTTTCACCATTCATTTTTTTTGCCTCCCGTCCAATCTCGTCCGTTGGCTGGTTTCATTGTTATAAATATGATACATCTGTAGGGCTTCTTTGCGCTGTGCTGTGCTGCGCTGAACGGTGGCTGGATTCGTCACGGTATCACGCGCATCACCTTGGCAACACCATCACGGATGGGTGCAGCCCGGTAAGATCATACCTGGAGCAAAAAAAAAAATGTGCACATGTTGCAGTATGGATTTATCTTTAAATCTGTGATAAATTTACTGAATTTTCAACAAGTAAAAAGCTATTCTGGATGTGTACAGGTTTAAAATATTTAGACTTCTAAATTTAACTATCTGCAGTTTAACCACTCACCACAAACGAACACAAACTTCTTCCAAGAACGAAACTTTCACAAAATGATTAAAACCGATTCGGCGGAACTCTCCCACCTCCCGATGATAACCCGCACGCAAAGCAAAACTTCTAATGGACTCTTCTCGAGAATCCTTTGATGGCTGACTGAGACTGTGTATACATTTTAATCCAACAGGGAGATAGAGGAGGCCAAAGACAGGGAGAGACTTTCATTTCCGATCGAAAGCTGATTAAATTTCTTATCTCTGACTCCCGGGGGCACAATCCCAGCATCCTCCTCCATCTCGTCCTCCCAGGATGCTGGAAATAATCTGTCATGCTGTGGCCCAAGAACCCATCGTCCGGCTCCGCAAACGGCGATGATGGGTCCCGTCCGAGAAGGCAGAAGGCACTAATGAGAATTTCTACAAAAATTAATAATTGATTGAATTCGATGGATGGACGAGTTTTCCCTGTGATCATCTGCCTCCAGGTTGGGTCGGTGGAATCGATTCTGGTCCATTTCTGGATTTCCATCCTCCCCTCCAGCAGGTGGAGGAATAAGGGGGGAAACTCAATCCTTTCATGGAGTGATGCGCTTTATGGTTGCAGCACACCCCGGTTGATGGTCTGCTGAAACTCGCCTAATTGATGTTACATTCTAATTGGTTCAGCTTCGATGGTGAGGTAGCAGCAGCAACCGAGCTTGTGATTTCAATTAAATTAAATGTTCGGCCCCGGAATCGATCCCTGAAGGCTTCTGTGAGTGCTGAGTTTTGGGATAACCAAGCTGCACCTGGATTGAGCTGTACAAATTTGATCGGTAAACGCATTTTGCGATTGAAATGACGAAAAATTGTTCAATGGAATGTTTTGGAATTTGTAGTTTTTGAAAAAAAAAACACACAATTCATCTCATACGTTTTCCCATTAAAGCAAAATATTTTTTTTTAAATTAATGTAGTTTAGCAGTTCACTCAGATTCTCTCAGACGGTCATTCGTTTCTTTGTATTTTTTGATCCGACTAAAACTTTTTTGGTGCCTTCGGTATGCCCAAAAAAGCCATTTTGCATCATTTGTTTGTCCATATAATTTTCCATACAAATTTGGACCGGCTCCGTGGCTTAATGGTTGCGGCTTCTGCCTCGAATGCAGAAGGTTCAGGGATCAAATCCCGGTCGGTTCCCTTGAAATTTGGAATCAGGAAGTGAACTTTAAATATGAACAAAAAACCTTTAGGTGGGTGGGATTCGAACTCACACCCTTTGGATTGATGGTCTGGGACGCTAACCAGTCGGCCATCATGGAGTTAATGCTCTAGAACTGAATTGATCCGTAGTGGTGAAATAATGTCACAAGGTATAACATATCAATCCATTATATAACTACTAACACCGTCTCAAAACAGCCCAGGGCCATCTCATATACTCATGAACTGGACGAGGGAGTCGTGGATTGCCTGGCCCGAGTCATCTGCATTACCGATCTTTGTCCGTACAATTTCAGAAGAAATCGTTAGCCAGAGAAAGGTATTCGCTTCAAAGGTTCTTGAGATATATGGTGGTTACTAACCGAACCGTCTCAGTTGAAATATACTGTGGTCATGGCCAAGTCCTGCCAAGGCGGGGGTTCAAATACATACATACATACATACATAATTTTCCATACAAATTTGGCAGCTGTCCATACAAAAACGATTTATGAAAATTCAAAAATCTATATCTTTTGACAGAATTTTTTGATCGATTTGGTGTCTTCGGCAAAGTTGTAGCTATGGATATGGACTACACTGAAAAAAATGACACAAGGCAAAAAAAAATTGGTGATTTTTTATTTAACTTTTTGTCACTAAAACTTGATTTGCACAAAACACTATTTTTATTTTTTTTTATTTTTGATATGTTTCAGAGGACATCAAATGCCAACTATTCAGAAATTTCTTAATTGTGCAAAAAATCTTTGACCGAGTTTTGAATTTTTTAATCAATACTGATTTAAAAAAAAATCGAAATATTGATCGCAAAAATTTTTCAACTTCATTTTTCGATGTAAAATCAAATTTGCAATCAAAAAGTACTTCAGTGAAATTTTGATAAAGTGTACCGTTTTCAAGTCACAGCCATTTTTAAGTAACTTTTTTGGAAATAGTCGGAGTATTTTTTATTTTTTTTAATCAGTGCGCATGTTTGCCCTAAAGCTGGGAAAATTCTCATTATTTTGCGATTTTGAACTTTGTTGATACGACCCTTAGTTGCTGAGATATTGCCACGCAAGTGTTTAAAAACAGGAAAATTGATGTTTCCTAAGTCTCACCCAAACAATCCACCGTTTTCTAATGTCGATATCTCAGCAACTAATGGTCCGATTTTCAATGTTAATTTCAAAATTTTTAAACCAAGACTAACATTTCAAAAGGGTGCAATATTGAACATTTTGCCCTTTTGAAATGTTAGTCTTGATTTAAAAAAAATGGCACCAAAAAATTTTCATTCGGATTAAAAAATACAAAAATTAAAATTCTAAAAAATAAGACCGATTTCGTAGAGAATTGCACAAAAATTGAAATTCTAAAAAAATACCGATTTTGTAGAGAATTGCTCAGTTGGGTTTTTTTTATGAGAAATTCGTTAAAAATTTCGGAAAATAAAGCATTGAAATGATTTATACTTCTCAATTGCTGTCCCAAGTATTCCTTTTAATATTTCAAATCCACTCTGGCAACGAAGGCAGCGCTAATTATGACACAAACTCAAAACTTCCCGCTCACCCGTTGAAATTATCTTCAGATTTCCCACCGTAATCAGCAAAAATCCAGCGCGGAGTTTCCTGTTTATCTAAGCTATCGAAAACTTTGGAGCACATTCTTGAGAGTTGTGACAAACGGCCCCACCACATCCGGCTGCTGAACATTATCTGTCATATGTGCGCCAGGAAGATTGTCGAGTAGAGCATTGCATTGCCGCCTGGTGTGTGTGTGTCTGATTTCATCGTGAAGAATGATGATGCTCCTTCCCACCCACTCATAAAACATCCCATCAACCCATCATATGCACATGAACTGAACGAACGAACGACTTCGAGCTGCTTCTGACGATGATGAGTTTGAAGATCCAGAGGAGTCCCGGAATCCTTCACCGGGGCCATAAGCCAAGAAGCGTCAGGCAGCAGCAGCACCGACCGACCAACCAAACGACCGGGGCCAAAGATTATAATTAGCTAAGCATAATGAATAGCACGTTCTGTTGCTGAGATGCGTCTCCCTCGCACCCACCCATCGAGCACCCACCCCAACGTGGAAATCTGCCATGACTTTGATATGATGATGCTGAAGTTCGCTCTTCATACCGGATCATGATGACGATGCTGGATTCTAATTAAAACTGAGTGTGCGAATGAATGCGAATGATTTTCCATTAGGGACACTGTGGAAAAAAATCGATTTTTTTTTTAAGTTTCAAACTAAAACATAAAATTTGAGTTGAGAGATTACAAAATATTATCAGAAAAAAAACAACACAATTTGAGTCAAACTACAAAATTTCAACAGTGTCTTTCCGTGGGGAAGATCACCATGGCAAAATAATTTTCGGGCAGCAGGGGAGTGAAAAGTGATGACACGTGAACTTACGTACGTACATACTTACATATCCTGTCTGTCTGGCTTAGTTAGTTGCCTTGGCCTGGGTAGGTTTGATATGTGTGTGTGTGTGTGTATGTTTTAAAATTCTTTGGCCCTGACAGCTTGGAGAAGGCTTAAAATGTCAAAGGTTTCAGGAGCTGGGATTGAAAATGAAATTTGCAAATTTTTAAACACTTTGGGTTCGATTATTTTCCGTTCAGTTCATGTCATCTAACTTTACCCAAATTATTTATTTTAGATATTTGCTTGTGTAATATAAATGTTGATTGATCGTGGAAAACTAAAAAAACTCTAAAATAACATTTAGGCCGTTGCAAATATTTTATAATGCAAAACAAACGGGCAAGTGTAAAATGCACTTTAAAACTTTCATGTTTTAAAAACCGAGCTAGAAGATGTTGACGAAACAAGCACAGAATAGTTCTAAAATGAAAACAGCTTATTTCAAAAGAAGTTTTGGCAAACTATTAGTGAGCTTGGTAAAATCTAGATGACTGCAGACTTCTTATTGCCGTTTAGGCCTGCTTATCCAACATAACCCTTCGTGGAATGATGCAGAGGCGCACTCGGACTTGAAATTTGGAGATTATTTCAAAATCAATTATACTAAATACCTGAATTCTGGGGAAAACTTGAGTTGAACAAAAAATAAAGAAAATGTAACAAAATGATGCTCATAATATAAAAATACATAAAAATCATTCACAAACAATTTTATTGAAATTTAAAAATAAAAAACTAATTATTCATTTGTGTGACTATAAAAAAATAAAACTTTCGAAACACCCATTTAATTGATTTTTTAGTAAAAATAAGAAGTTGTGCCAACTCAAACGATCTAAAGCATTCCTTTGAACATAATTGATTTCGCTAAAAATTGGAGGTCAAGATTCTAAAATTGTTATTTGTAATTTATTGCTTTGTTGGATATGATACCTTAAGGTGTGCACTTTTCGTCATTTTACAATATAGCCAAAAGAAAGATAGCAAATTTTCAGTTATAAAAATTAAGACCGGGGTAATTCTCTACCAACTCAAACGAAATCGGGAAAAGTTACCCCGACCCCTCTTCGATTTGCGTGCAACTTTGTCCTAAGGGGTAACTTTTGTCCCTGATCACGAATCCGAGGTCCGTTTTTTGATATCTCGTGACAGAGGGGCGGTACGACCCCTTCCATTTTTGAACATGCGAAAAAAGAGGTGTTTTTCAATAATTTGCAACCTGAAACGGTGATGAGATAGAAATTTGGTGTCAAAGGGACTTGTATGTAAAATTAGACGCCCGATTTGATGGCGTACTCAGAATTCCTAAAAAACGTATTTTTCGTCGAAAAAAAACACTAAAAAAGTTTTAAAACATTCTCCCATTTTCCGTTAATCGAATGTAAAAAATTTTGGAACATGTCATTTTATGGGAAATTTAATGTTATTTTCGAATCTACATTGACCCAGAAGGGTAATTTTTTCATTTAGAACAAAATTTTTCATTTAAAAATTTCGTGTTTTTTCTAACTTTGCAGGGTTATTTTTTATAGTGTAACAATGTTCTACAAAGTTGTAGAGCAGACAATTACAAAAATTTTGATATGTAGACATAAGGGGTTTGCTTATAAACATTACGAGTTATTGTGATTTTACGAAAAAAAAAGTTTTGAAAAAGTTACTTTTTGCGTTTCTTTTTGTTTCGTCGTTCGTGTCTGTCGCGGGTGACCATGAACGGCCATGATCGATGACGACCAACTTTTCCAAAACTTTTTGTCGTAAAATCGCGATAACTCGTGATGTTTATAAGCAAACCCCTTATGCCTGTATATCAAAATTTTTGTAATTGTCTGCTTTACAACTTTGTAGAACATTGTTACACTCAAAAATATAACCCTGCAAAGTTAGAAAAAACACGAAATTTTAAATTGAAAATTTTTGTTCTAAATGAAAAAATGACCCTTCTGGGTCAATGTAGATTCGAAAATAACATTAAATTTCCCATAAAATGACATGTTCCAAAAATTTTTACAGTCGAGTAACGGAAAATGGGAGAATTTTTGAAACTTTTCTAGTGTTTTTTTCGATGAAAAATACGTTTTTTCGGAATTCTGAGTACGCCATCAAATCGGGCGTCTAATTTTACATTAAAGTCCCTTTGACACCAAATTTCTATCTTATCACCGTTTCAGGTTGCAAATTATTGAAAAACACCTCTTTTTTCGCATGTTCAGAAATGGAAGGGGTCGTACCGCCCCTCCGTCACGAGATGTCAAAAAACGGACCTCGGATTCGTGATCAGGGACAAAAGTTACCCCTTAGGACAAAGTTTCACGCAAATCGAAGAGGGGTCGGGGCAACTGCTGTGTGAGTTGGCGGAGAATTACCCACAGGCTTTATTTAAAGATTGAATTCAACCACAAATACATTTTTTTTAAACTACACCCTTCTCAATTTCACAAAAATGGTAATATGAGCCCAAGATATCTCGTCTTCAGAGTATTGTCGATTTCAGAGAAGGTCGAGTACCTGAAAAAATTGTACCTGGTTCCAACGATTTCCAGCAAGGCCTCGGGCTGGTAAATAATTATTAATTGTTATGATTTAACGCTGGTAATTCAGCAATTTATTAATTATTTTGTATGAATGGGTAGTTTAAGCAATTATTGAGTTTGATAATCCAATCTTTTCAATTTTCGTTAACGATCAATCCGGTTAACTCTTTTTGATGTTGAGAAATGGATGATAAAGATAACTAAACTGACTTTTTATTCAAAAAATTAGCAACTAAGCAATTAAAAACATTCCAATCATAAAAACGATTGCATTAATCCAATGACCCAAGATGTTGTTAATTAAAAAAAGTTTAAATTGATTTAATCTCCAAAAAGTCCTCCGAAATATTTTTCAAAGTTTATGTCGTCAAACGTTTAAAAAGTGGGAAAAATTGAAATGCTTCCAAATTTAATAAAAAAAAGTAAAATAAGCTAAAGTTAATAAAAAATTTATCTTTCACGATAGTTTTCTCCTACTCAACATATTTGGACTGGTTTCAAAAATTTGATCTTTTTGAGACACATTTTCAGTGATAAAAGTGAAACTTATTGAAATTTACCAATGATTCGAAAACAATTTTAAAACTTTTAAATCAAAACATACATAAAAAAAATCAAGCACAGTTTTAAAACTATTCCTCAAATTTTGAGAATAATTTCTTTTGTTCAAGTACGCAGTTCAAAAATAACTAATATTCAGAAGATGTAATTAATATCTGCGCAAAAATCGACTTTTTCGCCTTTTTTCACTTGTTGAATAGAACTATTTTTAAGATTTTTTTTATTCTGATGAAACATTGTCAATACGTTCTTTATGTAAGGTACACGGAAAAAATCTGATTTTTTATTGGCTATTTTATTAAAAGTTTTTGTCAATCAACTTCAGGAGGCCAGGAGGCAAAACAACTTTTTTGTCGAAAATTTTCAAATTTCCAGCCGAAATTTAAGTGTAATCGACTGAAACCAACAACAAATGCATTTTCCTGAGATCAGAGTTTGAAGCATGTTTGGGTTAATTCAAAAGTCTTTTAAGTTTTGTTAAATTTCTATTTACGAACCTGCAAAATATTTTTTTTCGCAAATGTGTATTTTTTCGCTATATTTTACATTTTTTTAAACTTATTATTGCATACCAATTGTATGGGTGTAGAATGCATTTTCAATGGCTTTTTCTTTGAAATGTTTAAATCGTGGCTTGCTATTTATTTTTTTGTGTTTTTTGCCATTTTTTTAATCTAAAAAAATTCAATTAAAATATCTGGTTAATTAGTCCATATTGGGGTCCTCAGTTTAACTTTATTTTGTATTGTAATTAAGAATTAGAGAAAAAGCATGCAATTCCATCCTGCACCTAATGTTGGCAAATGAGAACTTTAACGTTCAACTACAGCTCCTAAAATTAGTTTTCAACTGAAATTAAGTGAAAGTTAGCAATCAAGTTTTTCACTCAATAGTTTTGCAAAATAAGTTTTTGAAAAAGTGAAACTCAAAAAATTGTATGGAATTAGGACCGAAACTATTATTTTATTAAAAAAAATTTTTGCGTTTCGCAATGTCGGGTCAGATAGATTCTCGAGTAAAAAAACATCAATATATTTAGGTTCGCAACGAGTTGCTATTACCATCCCTGTCCGTTTGCATTATTCCTATTCAGTGAATGTGTAGATTGCATCGCACAGTACAGCGAGGGCTCTAATTCGCCAGGAGCATTTTTGACGTTTCAAGTGGCCTCTTCGCCCCAAAGTATGGTTCTGGTGGTGGTTGTGTTGAGTTTGTGTCTATACCAGGTCTGGAGGGTCTTAGTTGAGTAGGTGTTTGGGGTGGTTTTCGAAGGACAGGCACACATACATGAAATTTATTCATCACCGTACATACATCGTTGCACGTGCAAGTGGTCCAGGAGTGCATTGTTGAAATTCGGATGACGTCAAAACAACTAAAGAGAGAGAGAGGGGGGTTTTTAAAGGGTAATTTTCGCTATAACTGCAGGTTTCGAGATCACATCAAATGGGGTCGGGTGGTATCCCAAAATGATAAAGGATGGGTAAACAAAAGTCAAAACCAACCATCGCAAACGATGATACTTTATTAGCTCTGATTCTATCGAATCGTTCAACCGGTTGGTTTATTGGAAAATTTATTCGTGCACGTGTTACTCCAATGCACCAAAATCAAAATGTTTTTCTTCCACCCAATAAGGTGAATTCGTAAAAAAAAACTCAATCGAAAAAGTCTTTATTTCGCAGCCATAATTTTGCTCCGAAATCACCCTTTGTGTAACAGCCACAAACAACGTCCCCCCGCTTTGAAGCTCACGTGTGGAAACGTGGAAAGTGACTTTTCCGCTCGAAATGGTTCCTTTTTTCAACAGTGCGCCACCCACCAAAAGACAGTGCCACCCCCCATATGAAACGACGCCAGGGCGAGATAGTATATAGCGCTATAATTTACCCAGTGGAGTATGTAAAAAGAGATAAACGCGTTTGAGACCAAGTCAGCCCCGAGTCAGGTTCAAGTCAAATGCCAACCGTGGTGGAAAAAAAGGTAGATTCCGGGCGGCGTATCTTCAGCTTAACACACGTGTGTGCATTCGCACTTTTCCTTCTGGGTGGCTGGCTGACTGGCTGATGATGCTCGCGTTCAGCTTTCAAGCTTGGGAGGAAATGAGGACGAAAGTGTTACGCATGAAACTGCTTGAATCCTGCTGGATCAATAAGGCGATGAAGCTAGTGAAATGGGCAATGAGATGGAAATCCGGAGAAAATTGTGGTGGAATCAGCCCGGGAGCATGTTGACAGCTCCCATACAAACTGAGCGTACCCCGTTTTGTGGGCCCAGTGGGCCTAAGATGGCGGCCTTCGATATTATCTAGCCAAATTTTTAAAAATGGCGAATAGTTTAATTAAATATAGTTTTTGCCTTGTTTCGGTTTAAAACGACAAAATAAGCATTATGGAATCATTTTCTTTAAAAACTTGTTTAGAGATAAGCCACGTTCAAATATTAGTCTAGAACTGTTGAAGTGAGCGTGCCACAAAAGCCGTCACGAAAAAAAAAGTTTGCTATGCAAATTTTGAGTTGCGTATTTGATGGGCGTACTCCGACGAGGCCCACTTGCCATCTGTCGGTGTATACGCGCAACTCACGAAAACTGTCATGTTAGGGGACGGTTGGGTGGAATGGATATTGTTCAAGATATTTGATGAAGAATTTAGTTCTTTGTATCACTTTCGTCAGAAAGCGTTGAAAATACTTGAAATTGTAGATGAATAAATTCTATACCTATTCCAAATTTAACAGGTAAACGTGACTTCTAAGATATAAAAAGAGGATGCTTAAGAAACTTCAACACCATTCAGCTCAAGGCAAAGTTTACCAGTACAACTACCTGTTCTATAAGAGAAAACATGGAGGTTTTCGCTGAACTACCACAGATCACACTACCAGCAACTCCAGTTCCGTTCTGCGCCTTCTGCCTGCGTGCTAATCCTCCAAACGTTGAGTTCTACAAGCACGTCGTTGGCAGTACTACCGAACTTCGAAACTCTCTCCAATCGATGCTTGGCTTCGACTTCCAGCTCGCCAACTTTTCCATCTGTAAACCGTGCTGGAAGCTGATGCAACTCGTTCAGGACTTCCGACTACGATGCTTCAAGGCTAACATGTTGGTGGAGCGTATCGGCCAAGGAATACAGAGTGAAGACGGCTGGTTCTCGATGAAGAACTTGGCGATCATCGAGAGTGTTCGGATGATGATCAAAGATCAAGTGCAGCAGATCGGGATAGAGGAGGAGTTGAGGGCAACCGATGTTCCAGACAATCAAAACCTTGATCAAGATATGGAAGGGGAACTTGTATCGACGATAGAGGTTAGTGAATTCAAAATAGAATCGGTTGAATCATTTGCGATGGACGATTTTACAAAAACCGAAACTGAGACAGCATCCGATGAGAAGATTGTTGAGCACAATGAGATTCAAAAATGTGCCAAGTGTGGTAAGACCTTCACTGTGAAGAAAAGCTATAAACAACACATTACCAAATGTAACGGAACAATCACGTGTCAAATATGCTCTAAAACGTTCACCCAGCACTACCAATTTAAATCTCATATGAACAAACACGAAGGTAAAACTCCATACAATTGCCGTAAAAATTGTACCAAAGGATTCACTTCCCAAGCGTACCGAAAAGCTCATGAAGCTAAATGTGCAAAAAACGAACGACAGTGTAACTTGTGTGACGAAAAGCTTTTCACCGAAGAACGTCTGGCAGAACATTACGACCTAGTACATCCGAATCAGAAGAAGTATCCGTGCAAACTGTGCAGTACTGAATTCTCTAACGAGCCATGTCTCAAAACCCACATGCAAACCAAGCACGGCGCAACCGGTCCCAAAACATTTCCGTGCCCGATCTGTGGCAAACAATTTACCGTGAAGTACAACATCAGACCTCACATCGAAAAGGTCCATGGAGGGGAGAGGAATTTCCAGTGTGAGATCTGCAAGAAACGGCTCACCAACCGATCGTGTTTGCAGGCGCACGTTGCCAGGTTCCATCCGGAATCAGCCAGCGAAAACGCTCGGGAGATTTTGAACCGGAGACAGGCACGAATGCGGGAGTTAACCAGAAGGTACGCCATAATGAGGAAAAATTCGAATGGTCAGCAAACGCTGGTTGATTTTGAGGGTTTTACTGAAGGTGACTGTTGATGTAATAACATGAAGTTTATGTAAATAAATTATTTTTTAAAACAATAAAATTTTAACTGTAAATCAAGGCCAGCTTGTTTCCAATATTAAATAATAATTATTATAAATGTTTGAAAATGAAAATTCAACCATTTTGAAGCCAGATACCATTTTAACCATCTGGATTTTACAAGCTTTTGAATTAAATTTTATCTTCCCTCCCTTTCTCCGTTCATAATTATTAGATTTTCGTCTGTCAAATCTTGTTTTGATACTTGGCCAGATTTTTCTAATTTTGACCTGGCAACCCAGCATATAGCCAATATATCAGGGCTGGCAAATCAACGACCCGCGGACCGGATATTTCCTGAAAGGTTTGTTTGATATTTTTCGTCCCCAATACATGAAACTTTTATTTCATTCATAGTTTCGAAATAAAAAAAAACTTTTAGTCTATGCTTTTTATGAATAAGGAATGCGCAGTAACATTTTATCCATTTTAGTATACTCGAGATAACTATGATTTCGCGATAGTTTCATTTCATAATTTTATCTAATTTTTAAAAATAATCCTCTTTTTTGGGTCTGTGATGGCGTTTTTTCGTTCTGAAATTTCCGGTATTCTATTTAAAAAGGTTGAAATATGTTTTTCTTAGAGTATTATTCAATTTAAAAATTCTTTTAATTAACCTGCTTTTAAGTTCAGATTCAGATTTATTTTCCAGTTTTATCTTTTACTCTTTATGATTTTTTTTACAGGCTAAGTTATCAAAAAGATGGATGAAATGTTATCCGCATTTTTTAAGATCTTTGTAAATATTATTATTCCTGCATACCTGTTTTCACCAATTTTATTGAATGAATATTGAAATAAACCTTTTTAATGTTTTTGAAAAAATGATTCATTGCTACATTCAACATTTTGCCTTGAATCATCATCATATCAATAAAAAAAATTATTCGGCTTTAGAACGCTTTAGAAAAAAAAAACAAATTAACGAGCATGCATGCATTTAGCGGCAAATGCAGCGTATGTAGGTAATACAAATACTCAAATGTTTAAAATTCGATATCTCAGGAACAAAACATAACGTTTTTTTCACAATAATTAACTCTTATGTAAAATTGTTGGGAGAATACGGAATTTGAGTAGGGGTGTTCTGAGATACTGACGTTTGAAGTAACCAATGCGTAATACAAGTAGCAAACAACAATTGATCTAAATTTTGGATAACAAAAATAGATTCTTCGTACGATTTCCGTACAAGTGAGTCCAAGACTAACATTCTATGAGCAATTCTCTGAGATTTTGGTCATTCGATTTTTTTGAATTTTTTAATCCGGCTGAAACTTTTTTGGTGCCTTCGGTATGCCCAAAGAAGCCATTTTGCATCATTAGTTTGTCCATATAATTTTCCATACAAATTTGGCAGCTGTCCGTACAAAAATGATATGTGAAAATTCAAAAATCTGTATCTTTTGAAAGAATTTTTTGATCGATTTGGTGTCTTCGGCAAAGTTGTAGGTATGGATATGGACTACACTGATAAAAAATGATACTCGATAAAAAAATTTGGTGATTTTTAATTTTACTTTTTGTCACTAAAACTTGATTTGCAAAAAAACACTATTTTTATTTTTTTAAATGTTTTAGAGGACATAAAACGCCAACTTTTCAGAAATTTTCAGAATGGGCAAAAAATCTTTGACCGAGTTATGATTTTTTGAATCAATACAGATTTTTTTCAAAAAATCGAATATTGGTCGCAAAAATTTTTCAACTTCATTTTTCGATGTAAAATCAAATTTGCAATCAAAAAGTACTTTAGTGAATTTTTGATAAAGTGCACCGCTTTCAAGTTATAACCATTTTTAGGTAACTTTTTTGAAAATAGTCGCAGTTTTTCATTTTTTTTTAATTAGTTCCCATGTTTGCCCACCTTTGAAATAAATATTTTTGAAAAGCTGAGAAAATTCTCTATATTTTGCTTTATTGAACTTTGTTGATACGACCCATAGTTGCTGAGATATTGCTAGGCAAAGGTTAAAAAACAGGAACAATATTTTCAAAAAAATTAAATCAAGACTAACATTTAAAATGGGCGTAATATTGAATGTTTGGCCCGTTTGAAATGATAGTCTTGATTTTAAATTTTTGAAAATGTTTTTTTTTCGAAAATATCAGAAAATTTCACGAATGTTTTATGTTTTAACATTGTAAATCGGACCATTAGTTGCTGAGATATCGACATTAGAAAATGGTGGGTTTTTTGGGTAAGACTTAGGCCGATGCAAATATTTAAAAAAGTTTTTGTCCCTCGACCCTGGCCGTGGTCAAGGGGGCGGCAAAAAAATAAATAACAAGTCATAGTCTTCACATTTAAATGAAAAAGTGTTTTAAAATGCATTTTACACTAGTTCAGTTGTTTTGCAATCATTAGTTTTCAAAAAATCTAAGATCTGACAAAAAAAAATTGTATCGAAAAAAAAGATTTTGCATCGAAAATTTTCAAAAAATCTTAAGATTTTTTAATAAACCCAAACATGCTAAAAATGATTTTAAACGCAGAAGAATGTATTTTAATTTGATTTCAGCTGGTTGCACTTGAATTTTCATTGAAATTTTGAAGTTTATTGTAAAATATTTTTTGTCCCCTGATTTTTGGGGCCAATTTTGAAGGGGGGGGGGGGGGGGGTGACAAAAATGTTTAAAAATATTTGTACCAGCCTTAGAAAACATCAATTTTCCTGTTTTTAACCTTTGCATGGCAATATCTCAACAACTATGGGTCGTATCAACAAAGTTCAATAAAGCAAAATATACACGGAAAGAAGGTTTATTGTGAATCTTACTAAATTTCGGTTAAAAACCCTAAAAAAATTGGTTGTTTTTTCAACCACCATTTTTTTTAGCTGGAAATCCTAAAAAAAAGTCCTGGATTTGACAGCTGGATCCAGGTCCTAAAAATGATAAATCTAGCTAAATTTTTAGTAAATTTTACTAATTTACAAGCTGGAAAAATGCTGTCAGTCTAAAAAGCTGTATGTTTTGAGAAGGTCTATTAGCTATTTTAGCTAGATTTTATGGTATTGTAGGAAGTTTTATAGTTAGCCCAGCGAGTTTTTAGGCTGTTTCAACCAGTTTTTTTTGGAATCATTCTCAAAATTTTCCATTGATGGCTGCGAAGCCAGGTATTTTCACACATCTTTTTAGCTAGTTTAGCTAACTTTGCCACTATTCTTGGTAGGTGTTTGGTTGGAATAGCTAATTTTTCCACTATTTCTACAAGTTTTCTTTCAAAAGCCTCCGTTGCTGCCTGCAAAGCATGCATTATTCACCCAGCCTTTTGGCTGAATTAGCTCGTTTATTTTTTGTTCTTGCTTCGTTTTTCGGTAAGTCCAGCTAATTTTTCGACTGTTTTAACTGATAATTTCGAAATCATTTTTAAAAATCCCTTGCTGCCTGTAAAGTTGTTTTTTTATTTTCAAAAAGACTTTTGCTGGTGTAGCATGATTTTCCGCTATTCTTGGTACGTTTTTTGGTAGTCCAGCAAGTTTTTCGGATGTTTCAATAGTTTCCAGGCTTTTAAACTATGTTATAGTTGATCATCCTAATTGTACGGCTTTGTTGCGATATTCTATTGACAAATAAAAAAATGAAATACAGTAATACAAAAATACAAAAATACAAAAATACAAAAATACAAAAATACAAAAATACAAAAATACAAAAATACAAAAATACAAAAATACAAAAATACAAAAATACAAAAATACAAAAATACAAAAATACAAAAATACAAAATACAAAAATACAAAAATACAAAAATACAAAAATACAAAAATACAAAAATACAAAAATACAAAAATACAAAAATACAAAAATACAAAAATACAAAAATACAAAAATACAAAAATACAAAAATACAAAAATACAAAAATACAAAAATACAAAAATACAAAAATACAAAAATACAAAAATACAAAAATACAAAAATACAAAAATAAAAAATACAAAAATACAAAAATACAAAAATACAAAAATACAAAAATACAAAAATACAAAAATACAAAAATACAAAAATACAAAAAAAACTTACAAAAAGTTATTTTGGTTAAATTATAGTAAATTCATGTTAAATTTAAACTATGTTTTGCATTTAACAAAGTTTCAATATAACATCAAATTACTTTCACTTAAACAAAATAACTTTACTTTATCCAACTTAATTTAACTTAATTTAACTAAATTTAACTTAATTTAACATACTTTAACATAATTTAACTTAATTTAACTTAACTTGATTTAACTTCATTTCTAACAATATTTAACAATATTTATGGATGTGCTTAAAAGGCATTAGGTACCCTTTTTGTTCGGAGCTGTCAAACATTGGCCAATCTATGTCTAGCCATTCTGTACCCGCCGCCCCTCCAGGTGGACAGATATCCATACAAAAAAGTATACTGTGGACAATCGCCAGCCTCCCCTTTCCCCTGCCAAAGTGTTCACGTGGTTTAGGGATGCTCCCACTTTATGTTAAGTACATGTTTTTACCTACGCATCATCCAAACAATAACGAGAGGCTCAACTTCTAACCACTTTCCCTCAACACAAAAAACTTCTCACCTTATCTACTGAAACTTACCTTCAGGTGTCGATCCGCAGAAAACCTTCCAGGCTTTTGATTTATTCACTCACACAACACATTCTATCACCTTTTGCACTTGCACTTGCACTCAAACAGCACACATAACCATCAAAAAACTTCGCGAACTGAGCGGCTCAAACAGGATCGAACACGATACAAGACGATGCTTTGTTTTGGTCTCGAACTGATGACCTGTCAAAAATCCATGCTGCCGGTTCCAGCTAATTTTTCGGTAAAATTACGCAAAATTGTGCTGAAACACCATTATTTTTGGTAAAATCTCTCCTGTCATTTTGATTTGGGCTGTCAGTTTTGGAAAGCAAATCAGCAATCAGGGTTAGCTATTTCACCAATCCCAGGTTGGTAAATTTAGCTGTAGTTTTAGCTGATTCAACCAAAAAAATCACTGTTTCACCAATTTGAAGCCAGCTAATTTGAATTGTTAAATTTTGGATAGAACTCTTTTCCGTGTAGAGAATTTTCTCAGCTTTTTAAAAATATTTATGCCAAAGGTGGGCAAACATGGGAACTTATTTAAAAAAATGAAAAACTGCGACTATTTTCAAAAAAGTTAACTTAAAATGGTTATAACTTGAAAACGGTGCACTTTATCAAAAATTCACTCAAGTACTTTTTGATTGCAAATTCGATTTTACATCGAAAAATGAAGTTGAAAAAATTTTGCGACCAATATTCGATTTTTTGAAAAAAAAACTGTATTGATTCAAAAAATCATAACTCGGTCAAAGATTTTTTGCTTATTCTGGAAATTTCTGAAAAATTGGCATTTCATGTCCTCTAAAACATATAAAAAAATAAAAATAGTGTTTTTTGCAAATCAAGTTTCAGTGACAAAAAGTTAAATTAAAAATCACCAATTTTTTTACCGTGTATCATTTTTTATCAGTGTAGTCCATATCCTTACCTACAACTTTGCCGAAGACACCAAATCGATCAAAAAATTCCTTCAAAAGATACAGATTTTTGAATTTTCACATATCATTTTTGTACGGACAGCTGCCAAATTTGTATGGAAAATTATATGGACAAACTAATGATGCAAAATGGCTTCTTTGGACATACCGAAGGCACCGAAAAAGTTTCAGCCGGATTAAAAAATACAAAAATTACAATTAAAGAAAAAATACCGATTCCGTAGAGAACTGCTCCTATGACTTGTTCTTGTGCTAACGCCGTTTGAAAAAAGGGATTCTTTTGAGATTTAGATGAAATTGGGAATTCTTGCATGATTTGGTAGTATCAACAGCTCTGCCAAAACTGAGAAGGATCGGAAAGAAACCATTGAAGGTATAATAAAATCTCATAAAATAAAATGAGGTCTGAATTAAAATTTTAAAATCTATAAAGCAGGCTTTTGTGGGTCAATCAAGTATTACCATATTTATTTTTAAATATTTATGATTTTGAGTTCCGTTATCAGGGGTTACATTGGGTCTGGGAGGTGAGATTGAGTCATACAAAAATGCTGAAATTTGTATAACCCAACATCACCCTCATGCCCTCTGTCACCCTTGATGATGGTTTGTCTTTTATTTTGATGTTTTAATTTGTTAATTTTTTTACGTGTAGATAGAAAGTATCAGTAATGTGTGGATTGGTAATAGTTTATATTTAAGCGATTCAAAATATGTTGCAAGAAAACTAAATTTCGACGTCGTCGTGCTATCTTGTCGCACCCGCCATTTTGACGTTCCGAGAAAAACGCGTTTTAATGTTTGACCTTGAATATTCAAAAACGAGAGCA
Source organism: Culex quinquefasciatus (assembly GCF_015732765.1). Classification (NCBI taxonomy): domain Eukaryota; kingdom Metazoa; phylum Arthropoda; class Insecta; order Diptera; family Culicidae; genus Culex; species Culex quinquefasciatus. The sequence continues at coordinate 47,125,971 of NC_051862.1, read as the reverse complement.
CGCAATGTAAACAATAACATACACGTTTTGTTTGGCTCACCATTCTGTGCATTGTCCCAAAGTTTGGTTGAAGTTGGTTGCTGGAGTCCCGAGTTATAATTACAAATGTTTACGGTAGTCTAGCTTGTACGTGCGGCAAACGCATCCTGACTTTCCTGGCCTGAAATCCCTTTGGCCTTTTGTCGCACTTACATCAATTTTCATGGAGTGACAAGATAGCACGACAAGATTGAAACTACTTTCATATGTAAAGTGACAAAAATGCACGGAGTTTTTCGGTTTTGTTGAATATCTCAGGATTGAAATCGAATTTTGGGGATCTGTGAAGGTCACAAGGTGAGGCATTGTGAGCTGCACAAAATGGCGTTCTTAACTCAATTTGGCCCAAAATGCACGTACGACAAGTTAGCACGATGGCGACGATTTGCGAGAGATCAAACAAATGTTTGTGATTACATTTGAGCTAAATACAGGTAGGAATATTTTACTAATTGTTGTTACCAACTGAGCTATCATCGTTGCTTGAAAAAGCAGGGACCCAGCCTCAACTTCTTTAAGCTCGGGTAGTCAGTCAGATTCAGAAGAATGTAAATTATTATAAGTGATTCTAACTGAGTACAGTTTTACAATAATCTAATATCAACATCGTTTTATCGCCTGAGTAAGTAACTTCAAATTTGAAATCGAAAAGTAATTTACAGAAATTTTAATAAAGCTCACTCTTACTCACTTATACCTTAAGATTACTTAAGGTTTGATTTTATCCAACAATTTTAAGCGCCTTGTTTTTTTATCAAAAGAGTGCACATTAGTGACAAATTCTAAACCTATTTTTTCTCAAAAAGTCAAAAAGACAATGCTTTGAAATTTCGTCTAAGAAACATTGAAGATTTGTCCTCTGATTTAACTCAAACAACCCCATATTTTGTAATGCCAATATCTGAGCAACTAATACCCTTTTTTTCAATGTTAAACAAATAAAATTTAAAATTTTCAGATCAATTCGAGAAAAATAATAATAAAATGTAATAAATCATTTTAAAAATGCATTTTATTAAATATTTGGCTGTTTAGTGAAAAAAAAAACATAATACCGTCATCTGGGACGTATCGGGACACATGGGACGAATTGGTACAGCAGTTTAGGCAATGTTGCAACCTAATGTTTTGCTTTTTTGAACTGGATTCGGTTAGACAAGATTCAGAGCAACAAAACATGTTCATTCCTTCCCTAATTTGAAGCTTTTAAAGTGATCTAAAACGTGTTGTCCTTAATCAGCCTGTAGTCCCGATTCGCCCCAGTTGACAATTTAAAAAAAGTCATAACTCGGTTTACGGTTTACATTTCATGCTTTTCAGGACACTTCAAGAAAGACCACCTTTGGAGTGCTAATATTCACACTGAAAATTGTATCGTTCATTTAGTCCAAAATGTCACTGAAGCCGCTTGGTAAACGTCGACCCCGACACCCTTGAAAAATGGTTTCCTTAATTTACTTTACTTATCAACAAAGCTACAAAAGACAGATGGTACAGAAAAAGTTTTTTTTTATATAGATTTGATTTCAATCCTAAAATATTCAATAAAAACTCAAAACATAACTACTCTGTGCGTTTTTGTCACTCTTTATATGGAAGAGTTTCAATCTTGTCGTGCTATCTTGACAAAGCCCGAAAATTGATGAAAGTGTGACAATGTGCCAAAGGGATTTCAGGCCGGAACGCGTTTGACACAAGTACGAGCTCGAATACCGCAAGCATTTGTAATTATAACTCGAGACTCCAGCAATCAATTCAACCAAACTTCAGGACAATGCACAGAACGGTCAATCGAACAAAACGTGATTGTTTTTGTTTATATTGCGTGCTCTCATTGTTGTTTATTCAAGGTCAAATATTAAAAAGGTGTTTTTCTCGGAACGTTAAAAAGAAACACACGACATGATAGCACGACAACGTTAAGTGAAATTGTTAAAAAGTACTTGAAGTTACAAGCAAACAAATGCGATACCTATGCTGAATATACCTGATTAACGTGTCTGCTGAGGTATAAAACGAGTAAGCTTAGAACAGCTCAGCATCATTCAGATCTAGGCAAAGCACACAGTAACAACTACCTGCACCGTTAGAGTAAAAACATGGAGTTTTCCGCTGAGCTACCACAGTTCACACTACCATCAACTCCCGATCCGTTCTGCGCCTTCTGCCTGCGTGAACAACCGCCAAATGTCGAGTTCTACAAGCACGTCGTTGGTAGTACCACCGAACTTCGAAACTCTTTCCAGTCGATGCTCGGCTACGACTTCCAGCTGGCCAACTTTTCCATCTGCAAACCGTGCTGGAAGCTGATGCAACTCGTGCAGGACTTTCGGCTACGATGCTTCAAAGCTAACTGTATGGCAGAGCGAATCGGTCAAGGGCTGAGGTGTGAAGACGGCTGGTTCTCGATGAAGAACTTGGCGATCATCGAGAGTGTTCGGATGATGATCAAAGATCAGGTGCAGCAGATCGGAATAGAGGAGGAGTTGAGGGCAACAGATCAGGAAGGAGAACTTAAGTCAACGGTAGAGTTTAGTGGATTCAAAATAGAGACGGTTGAAACGTTAGCGAAAGAAGATTCAACGAAGGACGCAATGGAACCAGCCTTCAATGAGAAGAATGTGAGACCCAGTGAAAAACCAAAATGTTCAAAGTGTGGTAAGACATTCGTGTTGAAGAGAAGTTATAAACTACACATGACGAGATGTGCTGGATTAACCACGTGTCAAATATGTTCGGCAACGTTCACCCAGCACTACCAGTATGAGGCCCATATGAACAAACACGAAGGTAAAACTCCGTACAATTGTCGTAAAAATTGCACCAAAGGATTTACGTCCCAACCAGCTCGAAAAGCTCATGAAGCTAAATGTGCCATTGATGAACGACAGTGTAACTTGTGTGACGAAAAGTTGTTCACCGAAGAACGTCTGGCAGAACATTACGACCAAATACATCCTCAGGAGAAGAAGTTTCCGTGCAAACTGTGCGGTACTCGATTCTCCAAAAGACAATGCCTGAAAACCCACATGCAAATCAAACACGCAGAAATGGGCCCCGAAACATTTCCGTGTCCAATCTGTGGAAAACGCCTCAGCTTTCAGTACAACATCAAAGCTCACATCGAATCGGTCCACGGGCGGGAGAGGAATTTTCAGTGTGAGATCTGCAAGAAACGGCTCACCAACCGATCGTGTTTGCAGATACACGTGGCCAGATTCCATCCGGAGGCAGCCACTGACTATGCGCGGGAACTTTTGAACCGGAAGCAGGCACGCATGCGGGAAGAAACCAAAAGGAAAGCTTTAGAGAGGGTTAAGGAGCGTACGAACCAGGCGAAAGGTTCCCTGGAAAATTGTGTAAAGGATTCCACTAAAAATGAGTCTTGAAAATACAAATTTAGGCTATTTTGTAAATAATTGATGTAATACAAACTAGTTCATATTTAATCCTTTAAAACTGTTTCTATATATTATTATGTTTTCATCTCAAACTCTGCAAATATAAAAGAAACCAACATCAACCATCATATTTCAAGTGGCTCTTGCATATTTAAAAATCCATCTTCTTCAAAAGTAACAACACGTAACACGCACAAGTTATGATTGCAAAAAACCCAAAATTGGCCAACCAGCATCATCACGTTGGTCGGCACTGTACCGGAACCGTAGAGTGTCCTTGAAATTTATCCCTTGGCAACATGGCTAAAATGTAATTCAAATCAAATCCACCCCTTTCAAATTATTTATCGAGCGATGTCCGCTCTTTAGAGTTTTTTCAAATGCAGCGATATTACACTAGTTAGAAGAATTATGTCATATAATTTTCATTTTCTACTACGAAATGTTCCCCGGTTTTATAATTACCAACTGTCCTGAAATCCGTATTGTTGACCTTTTAAAACTATTTTGGGGACAAAACTCAGAATTTATGAGCCATAGAGTAGAATGAACCAAAATGTTTCCGCAGAGTTATGGGTTTTAGGAAAATATGCATAAATTTTACTTATAATCAATGGGTGGTTTCAACAGCCTCCAACACCCATACTCCCATAGGTCAAAAGATAGGTAATTTCATGGACTATAAGCCTATGTTATTAACTTTTTGGCAAATCGCAGTTTTTCTCATAGTTTTTCTACAGAATTGTTCACAAAGAGCGCTGTTTTCAAAGTATTGTAATTTAAAATATATACAAATCTGTTAATGAACGTATTTGTTTTCGAAAAGTTCGAAAAACTTTCTATACATCGTTAAAGAAGCATTGAAAAGGCAACTAATTATGGTTAAATTTCCAAAATTTTAGTGGTTCATTTTTCCAAATTCTATTCGAAACAAAAATATTTTGAAATTTTTAATGCATGATTTTTATATCAAAACTAACAAATCGAACGTGCAAAAAAAAAAGAAAAAATATGTTCTTTTAAAAGAAAGTCTTTATAATTTTATCATTGAAAAAAAATCATTCTGTAAGTGCCACTAAATCGCGCAAACATGTTTTAAAGTTTTTGATTTTTTCGGGCATTATTAACTGAAAAATTGGTGCTGATAAAATGTCTTAAATTTCGAAAACCTGACGGATAGATTAACAGTTAATAGAAAAAACATCATCATGAATTAATAACTCTGAAGATTTAGTTACCTTATCTTAAGAGCGAGTTTTTCACCAATGTGTAACAGGTCGTATCGAGGTGCTCCGATTTGGATGAAACTTTCAGCGTTTGTATGTCTATACATGAGATGAACTCATGCCAAATATGAGCCCTCTACGACAATGGGAAGTGGGGTAAAACGGGCATTGAAGTTTGAGGTCGAAAAAACACAAAAAAATCTTAAAATTGCTCGCATTTCCGTAAAACTTTATCAACTCCAACTCTCTTAGATGCATTCGACAGTTCTTTTGAAGCACTTCAAAATGTGAAATAGACATCCAGGATTAGTTTAACTTTTTCTCATAGCTTTTGCAAATAACTGTTAAAAACGGATTTTTTTCAAACCTTAATATCTTTTTGCAACAGCCTCCAACACCCATACTCCCATAGGTCAAAAGATAGGTAATTTCATGGACTATAAGCCTATGTTATTAACTTTTTGGCCAATCACAGTTTTTCTCATAGTTTTTCGATTTTTCTCGAACAAAAATTTTACAACGTTAGTTTCTGCCCTGTATGCCATGAAGACGGCATTTTTTGGTCTCAATTTTGTCATATTCATCCTTGGACAATTTATTGTAAGTTAGAAGTATTGGAGTTGTAAATTTGATTAAAAAAATAATTAAATAAAACATTTTTGAATAAAGAAATAGATCTTATTTACCCTGTGATCAATACGTCAAATACCGTAAGCTTATAGTCCATGAAATTACCTATCTTTTGACCTATGGGAGTATGGGTGTTGGAGGCTGTTGCAAAAAGATATTAAGGTTTGAAAAAAATCCGTTTTTAACAGTTATTTGCAAAAGCTATGAGAAAAAGTTAAACTAATCCTGGATGTCTATTTCACATTTTGAAGTGCTTTTAAAGACCTTTCGAATGCATCTAAGAGAGTTGGAATTGATGAAGTTTTACGGAAATGCGAGCAATTTTAAGATTTTTTATGTTTTTTCGACCTCAAACTTCAATGCCTGTTTTACCCCACTTCCCATTGTCGTAGAGTGCTTATATTTGGCATGAGTTCATCTCATGTAAGCATAAGCATAAGCATAGGTGCCCACCCGCAGTTGCTACTCCGTTATTGACCAGGACCTCCAGAAGTTACATCCACGAGCCGTGAAAGATGAGTGGGAGCTATCTTTCCTCGCTTCGCAACTTCTCAAAGGCCCCTATCATGCTGATCAATACCGGCGCCGGCTACGATCAGTGGTAAGGTCACGGAGAAGTGGATGGGAATGTTAGTCCGATACTTGAGTGATAGAGACCGCCTAATCGACTGCTTCTCCGACAAAGTATCACATGAGTTTTGAGGGGGTTAGTAGATGGGTATGAGGTCAGGATTCACGAGTGGCAGTGATGTGACCATGAGCATTTTGTTTATCGGTTGAAATTTTAAATCTTAGGCAGCCGGCTGCGGAAAGAAAGATAATTGATTATTTAAAAGTTTTTTTTATCGAACGCGTGCCAGCCGAGCAGTAGTGCTATGGGCTGGACTTATCAGTATATTTTTACTGTTTTTACAATTTAGATAACGCGAGCAAATTTCAAAGCTAATAAATAAATGACGCTTTACTCTTCGTAAAATCGATAATTTAATGAGTTTATACTAAAACTGCCAGTTAGAATAAATTTTTACGATCATTTACGACGAAAATTATCACGAAAAAACAGTACTGCGCGTCCCCAGAAGCACCGCACTTATGATAGAATTATTCAATTATTACGACCAATCACCCCATGCACACAAACAGCGACACAAAAGAGACGAAAATTATCACGAAAAAAACAGGACTGCGCGTCCCCAGAAGCACTGCACTTATCATATTTGGCATGAGTTCATCTCATGTATAGACAAACAAACGCTGAAAAATTCATCCAAATCCGAGCACCTCGATACGACCTCTAGAACAAACCGAGCAATATTTACAAATACTGCCTCTTAATTATGAAACCATAAGTGTATTCATATGATTTTTTGATGTTTTGATCATCAATTTGAAACAAAATTTTGCACGGATCAATAATTTAACACATATCTGGTTTGGCATGTTGAAAGCCATGTAGGAGATAAGTAAAAATTGCAAACCAGTGTTGCTCTACAAAGGTGCAACCCTCCCAATCCCAGATTTTCCCGCATTTTCAGCCCTTTATCGTTCCTTCAATCACCCCGTGTTCGGAGACCCGGATGATCGGCGCGTGAGCAGATGATGGACAATGTCCACCCCTGAGGGATGCAACACGTTTGCCAAAATTTGCCCTCGAGGGCCGGATTGTTCCGCTACCCCTTTGTTAAAATTTTCTGCCCGCACCCGGGGCCAATGTTTGAACTCGTCATTTTGCATTTTTTCGGAAGGGTTCGGCCGGATTTGGTTGAAGTTGAAAGTTGTAATTAAAATTTGCACACCCCATGCGCGGGCTTGGAGTGCATTCAAATTTGCTGGCGCGCTGAAATTGAGGGTTGCAATGATTTGACCTTGAAATTGAAACGCTGCGTTGTGCTGAAGAGGGAGGGTAGGTGGGTAAAACCTACTCCCATTTGAGCCCATTAGCACTCCCAACATGGAATTTTATAGGCATCGTGCATTAAGATTGCTTTGGCGGAGAGTGCAGCAGCAAAAAAAGTGTAACGACTTGCAGTAGTAGTTAACGATGGGTACAACACACATAACTACCCTTTTGTGTGTTTGAAAAGCAACGGGCGGGTTGGAAAAGTGCAGCTTTTATGTTGCAGCAAAAAAAAAAAAAAAAAACAAAAAAGAGAAGAAAAATCGAGGTACACCAGCCTTCATTAGGGTGGCTCTCCTCATTGTGATTGTACGTCGTATAGCAATGGAATGGGGGATGTGTGTAGAGTTCGTATGTGGTTTGGTTTCAACCCATCCCATGAAGAAGAGAGCTCTCACTAGCAATTTCGACTAAAACCCCCAAACAACAATTGGTGCTTCTGGGTTAAGGGGATGTTTGTGATATTGAAATTCAAATAAACATAATTCAAGTAATGTTCAGATTTTTATTTTGTTATTTATTATATATTTTTTTGAGAATCAATATTTGTAGGTAGTAACGATGTAGACAATATATCTCAAATCTCCCCTATCACTTGGACGTGGGTGGAAGGAAAATCCCACCCGCAATTACAGAGTAGGTACTTTCTGCAAACCCGCAGTAACAACAACATCAGTGCAGAAGCAACCAGCATTCATTGTTGGTGGTTGGTTGCCGGTGGTGGTAGTAGTTGGCAGTATTGCTTGCATCACACATTGCCACTGCCATTGTTTCACCGAGGCCGAGCTTTTATCCCAACGCATTAACTTTGCATACATGTGCAGCAGCACACACACGAGCAACTCCCATTTCCTATCGTCTTTCTTCTATCACTTCAATCCCATCCTCTCTATTATTCCGTTTGCCGAGTTGGGTACTCGAAACAAAGTGCACTGTTCAACATTATTACACATTGTAGACTGCTTTTTTTGTTCGTTATTACACTTTTTTTCTCTCTTCCCCTCTTGAGGACAAACACACACACACACATACATGTGGTGAGGGGAGATCATTCTGCAATGTAGTTGTTACTACTCTATTGTTTCCGCGACATCATCTCTACTTTTGCTGCAGGCTTCGAATTATTTTTACTTCTGTTTTTTCACTTGTTTTGAGTTTTTTGAATGCACTCGCGCATAGAGAGACAGACTGACATGAATTGCATCCGTTTGGTAATGTTAACATTAACTTTACATGCTCACCGTATTGGCCTGTTAGATAAAATCTAGATTTTTTTTAATGTCATATAAACATTTTCATTGCTTTTTAGGTGTTTTTGAATACCCCTGACTCAAAGCGGTTTCAAAAACACCCAAAAAGCAAAAAAAAATGTTTTTAGGACCTTTTCAAAAAACAAACTATAAAATTCTACAGATGCCAGCCAAATGTATTTTGAAAGGACTTGAATAAAAGCCGAAAATGCAGCCATTTTTTTTTTTGTTTGATAAAAAATCCAGCATTAATTAGGCCGTTGCAAATATGTTTCAATGTCACCTCTTTTCAATGTTGGTCCGAAAAGTCAGAGGGCAAAACAAATATTTTTCAATAAAAATTCATAATTTTAATGAAGTCTAATCAACTGAAAACAATCTAGAATACGTTTTCCTGCGTTGATACTAAGCATGATTGGGCTGGTTTAAAAATATAAAAATTTGAATTAAAAGCCACGGTTTCAACATTAGGATGAAAAAAGTGATTTAAAATGATTTGATTTAAACCTAGCCGAACCAGCGCAAACTGCTGAAAGGCTCGTTGATAAAAAATAGTGCGCCAGACATCGCAAATTTTGAAAACAGAGAAGCCAGGTTGCCAGGCAAAAAAATGAAAAAAAAAAAAAACTATTCAAGTACCTATAAAAATCTAGAAAATCAGGAAGACGAAAATATCTCAATTTTGAATAAGGAAGAGTAGGAAGGATATGAATAAATACAAAAGATTGGAATTAAAGAATTAACTAAATTTTTGGCTTCAAAAAGGATAAATTTACATTCAGTTTTTTTTTCGATTACAACATTTCATTTCAATAAAAAAAAATGTTTGAAGTTACAAGAAAATTAAAACTACACAGCAAATAAAGTAGTAATCCAGCTGCGTGAAAAAGGCCTCGGTGTAAAATAAATTTTGCATTATTTTATGAAATTTTGTGTAATATAACACACTGAAATATGTAGACAATCAGTATGGGAAACCTACTTGACCGAAATTTCAAGCGATGTCTGCGTTTATCCTTTCATCTTTACATCGGTCTGATGGCCGAGTGGGCTAAGGCGCCAGTCCTTACTATTGGTGCTGGGTTTGAATCCCGTCGGTTGCAATCAAGTGTCTTTTTTGACGAAGGTAATGTGCATACTTTTGCATGTGATTTTACCATCGGATTTTTTGCTGTGTATGTTTATGTTTATGTTTATTTCTTTATGTTCATCTGACACTTTTGTCTTCATGAACTTGGGTGGGGAAAAGCCAGAGGCATAAAACCACCCTCAAGGACAACAATTATTACATTACAATGACCAGTTACAATTGATAAACTTAGAATTAAAATATCACAGCAGCTATCACAGTCAAGATGTAAACAAGAGCGATCTAAGTTTGCTTAAAAAACTATTTACAGACATTCCGAAGTCAAACACGTCGTAGACACAATTGAAGACATCACACATAGCCCGTATCGGTTCGTTCTGCCCGTAGAGAGTACGCTGGAGATCAAGACGAAGGAACTCTCGTGTCCTGAGTGGCCTTGGCATAACGTTGATATTCACTCTTTCCAGGATGTTGGGGGCGTCAACAGTACCTAAAAGAAGTTTTCCAATAAATGAGGCACGCAAAAATGTCCTAGGTTGATCCAAGCTAGCCAAACCCAGGATTCTGCGGCGGTTCTCGTAGGAGAGGGGAATGTTGTTGTCCGGTAGAGGATGGAAGCGCAAGGCGAACTTGGCAAACTTCTTCTGGACACGCTCAAACCTTGTTCTCCAGATTCGATCGTAAGGACTCCAAACAATAACCGCAAATTCCAGATGCGAACGAACAAGAGCATAGAACAGCACACGTAAACAGGACAGGTCACGGAACTCCTTTGCAGTTCTGATTAAAAATCCTAGATTCCTAATTGCCTTCGTGATGATGTTGCAGTAATGGTTGTCATAAGTTAGTTTGGCGTCCAGCAGGACACCAAGATCCTTCACAACATAAACCCGCTCCAGCGCTTCACCGCCAACAGCATAAGTCCAGACGACAGGTAGCCTTTTCCTTGTGAAAGAAATCACAGAGCATTTCTGGATACTCAGAGAGAGCAGATTTTTTTCGCACCAGTTTGCGAATGCGTTGATCAGGTCTTGGAGATATCGGCAGTCATCATCACTCTGGATCACGTGAAATATCTTCAGATCATCAGCATAAAGTAATCTGCATCCAGCGGGAAGTACGAAGCTCACATCGTTGTAGTACGCAGAGAAAAACATTGGCCCAATGTTGCTCCCCTGGGGGACTCCGGATGGACAGGTGATGGCAGAGGATTCGGCATTCCCCAGCTTGACAGTCATAGAACGATCGGTGAGGTAAGATTCGAACCAACGCACTAGACTGCTTGGCATGCCGAGGCGGTCAAGTTTGGCCAGCAGAATCTTGTGACTGATACGATCAAAAGCAGCTTTCAAATCATTATACACCGCATCCACTTGTCCACCTCCTTCCATGTTCCTCAGGAAAAACGACGTAAATTCCACCAGATTCGTGTTCGTGGAGCGGCCAGTGAAAAATCCGTGTTGATCGATGGAAATGTACGATTTTAGAATAAATGCCAGGGACTTGCATAATAAGATTTCTAGCAATTTCGATCCAGCGCACAGCGACGTGATTCCGCGGTAGTTAGAAATGTCACGTTTGTCCCCTTTTTTGAAAACCGGAACAAGAAACGATCTCTTCCAGCAGGACGGAAATACAGCCGACGCAATCGACTTATTGAAAATGGTGCAGAGCGGCTTCGCCAGCAAATCAGCGCAGTTCTTTAGAACAATCGACGGAATACCATCAGGCCCGGGAGAAGACGACGGTTTCAATTTTGTGGCGGCTGCTTTAACTTCATCTTCAGAGAACTCGAAACTGTTAAAGTTGAGAACGTTTGCAGGGACAGATTCCAGGGCGTCATTTACTTGGGAGGCAGTCGGGACAATATGACTGAACACACTCGAGAAGTGATCCGCAAACAAGTTGCACGTCCGATCGATTGAAGTGGAGGTGGTGTTACCAAGGAACATACTTGAAGGGAGGCCCGATTCTTTCCGCTTTTCGTTGACGAAAGACCAAAAACTTTTCGGATTTTTCTTCAAATTGGACTGTGTGCGCTTAATATGGCCAGCGTAACGGCGACGTTTGTACCTCCGATAACGGTCACTAGCACGGCAGAAAGCTCTCTTGGTAGCAGGGTTTCGCAATGTTGAGTATCTCCTTAATGCAGCAGCTCGGCGTTGCTGAAGCCTTCGCAGCTTAGGGTTGGACCACACCGGCTTCTGACGGGGAGCTGGAGGGGGAACATGCGCACGGAAAAGATCTTGCATGATGTTGTTGAATGTTGCAACAGCTTCGTCAACATTGTGTGCGTTTTCAATGGCCGACCAATCAGTTGCTGCCAGCACTTCGTTCAGCGCAGTAAAGTTTGTTTTGCGAAAGCAGTACAGGCGATCGTCAGGTGGTTCTTCGAACTGTGCAGGAACAGTGCATTCCAGGGTTGCCATTAGGGGGGGATGGTTAAGGTTCGCACCAACAAGAGACTCAGGTGCGTTATCGATGACACAAAGGTGCGTGGCGTCACTATTGATAAAGATCAGGTCCAACGTTCGCTCCAGGTGATTTGCAACAGTATTCAGCTGATTCATTCCCAATAACACCATTCCATCGACAAGAGCTGCACTGCTGCTCGGGAACGTGGATCTACTCGGATCAGGAAAAGCATACCCAGAATGACTACGGATCCAGTGGAGAGTAGGTTGATTGTAATCTCCAAAAATGATGTGGAAATCGTTTGGCCTCAGCGAACCAGCGATTGCCGCCGCCGCATTCACGTGATCTTCGATAAGCTGAGCGTCAGACGCAAGAAGTGGGCGTAAATAAAAAACACCAATGCATATTTTGCGCTGAAGTCCTTCAACCAATATCCACAGCTGCTCGAGATGAATATTCGTAGGCAACGGCAATGGGTGCAAGCACGACGTAAATCTCCTCGAAACCGCAATCAGAATACCCCCACCCAGGCTAAGACCGGTTGCAGTTGCGTCACGATGTTTCCAATAAACATTGTAGGAGTCGCCAAAAAGTTGCTAAGTAGTAAATTCATCGTTAAGCCACGTCTCGGTCAATACTACCACGTCGTAGTCGCAATCGATGACAGCCAGGTAGAAGTCGGTGACTTTGGTCCTCAAACCGCGAACATTTTGATAATAGATTCTAAGCTCTGGCAACTCTCGTTCAATTTGGCTGGAATGCGACATAAGATGAGGGTTTGGTTGATCGGCGGACTGGAATTGCAAGTACTCGCCTGTCGAGGGAGTTTGGAAGACCCCCTCACGACCTCCGTGCGCAGGACCGGGACGGCTGTGCTGGCCGCTGGCTCGTGGCTCGACTGCGACGGAGCGCTCGGGGGCTTCCACGGTACCGTATACAGTGCGTCCCGGTATCGGCATTCCAAAAGGTGACTCAGCAGATGCAGATTGGACGAGATCGGCCGACGCCAAAGAGTTGGATTGGTCCCACAAGCTGGAATCCGGTAAATCATCAGGGCCAGATAAAATGAGATGCAACGGGTACTCGCCTGGGGAAGGGGTGTGGAAGACCCCCTCACGACATCCGTACGCAGGACCGGGACGGCTGTGCTGGCCGCTGGCTCGATACTCGACTGCGACGGAGCGCTCGGGGGCTTCCCCGTTGCAGTACACAGTGCGTCCCGGTGAAGACACGGCAGCAACGCGGCTCAACGTTGCACGAGATGACAATGATTGATCTTGTTGTTGTTGGCTGAAAACCGGGATGCGATCAGGTTCGGAAAGGTCATCAGAAAAAGAAAAAGAATAATCGCCTGGAGTTTGATGTTGGAAGGCCCCCTCACGACATCCGTTCGCAGGACCGGGACGGCTGTGCTGGCCGCTGGCTTGTGGCTCGACTGCGAAGGAGCGTTTGGGGGCTTCCATAAGACTGTTTACAGTGCGTCCCGGTGATGAGAAACAGGTGAAGAAAGTTGCTTCTGGCTGCACATCTACGTTGATCCTTCTGCGCCGTCGAGAGCAGTTTCCGAGTTTTTTGAGTAATCGACGAACTCCCTGTAGCTGATACCCTTTGGCCAGACATCGGAAAGCGCCATTCCCTTCATGTCCGGAGCTAGTCCAATCTTGTAGGACATGAAACTCCAGCCGCTGGTGTCTGCTCCTTGTTTGACTAGCCGCTTGATGTCCGTTGAAGGAACAACCAGGTCCAAGCAGCGAGAAACGATCACCCCCATGTCGTCATTTGTAAGTCTTGGGTCGAACCCAGAGAGGTACAACCAGAATTTGGGTGCGGGAGGGGTGGCGGCAATTGAAGGCACTGATAATCCACTGAAATCAATCAGCTTGGTACCTTCGTGAGCCTGCGGGGGAGGCATTTTTTCTTTCGCGAGCCTTTGAACTCCACCAGCCACCTCAGCATAAAGAGGTGTGGCCTTCTGTTTAGGCGGACCAGATGACGACCCAGCTTTACTGGCAGCCTTACGCTTACACAAATCATCGACTTTCCCATTTAGCTGCTTAACAATGCTGGCCAACTGCTGAACTTGGACGGACAAATCATTTGTCACATCTTTCGCCGGTTCAGACGAGACGACATCGCTGCAATTTGTCTCCTTGAGATACGCGCATATTGTCCTGCCATCTAGCTTTCTTCGACAACTCGGACAGATAAACACGGTCTTTCCCTGCAGAACTGCATTTCTGGTGTGTTGAGATGTAAAACCACAACAACTCAGGCTCACATGAAAGACAGCCTCGCAAAGTCCACATTGCACTGGCTGCTCAACGTCGTTGATAGCGTTCTGACATTCGCCACACACCGATTTCTGCGCCATCGCGACGAAGTTGTTGTAGTGTTGGATTGATACTACGAACAGTATACGACGGCTGGTGCTAGCGGGCGATTATCGTGCGAGAATCCGACGAAAATAAATTATAAATAATCACAAACTGCTGACCGAAACGCGAATCCTCCACAATCTTTCGATAGTCTGGAAGTTTACGGATGTAATCCACGAATAGAACAGCAACGAAATAATAAATTTCACAATAAAAAACGGTATTGAATATTGTATGTCAAAATACGGCACATGAATAATCTTGTATCTGGCTGACATTTGAAAAAATCGGGCATTTTCAGAATCATCTGGCAACCTGGCAACCCTGTTTGGAAAACGTTACCGCCTTTTGAGATTCGGCTTTATGAGAGTTCTGCCTTTCGAGCAATTTTGCCTTTTGTAGCAGACCCGATTATTTATATCAAACATGAAAGATATTCTTTCTGAAGAAAATGTATTAAAATTTTCTATAGACTAAAATTTTAAAAGGGCCTAGCTATGAGTCTTGAGCTGAAATCTTCGGATATTCCGTCAAAACTAAAATCTTGTTTTTCGGCACTAAGATGAGAAAAGAATAAGAAAAGCACAAATTTTCAATAGGTACCAATGTTCGAATCTTGCTAGTATGATTTTTTTTTTGGAAAATGGGTTAAAACTGAAGAATTCAATCAACTTTTATCAGATGAGATAAGCTGGATCGAAACCTTCTGGCAATAAATCCTCCTTAAATTTTTGGAAACAGATAAAAAACTTTATATCTTCTGGAATGGGAAAATAAATCATAATTTTTTTTTATTGCAAATAACAATAATGTTCATATTAATCCAGGCAAAATTTATATAAAATCAAATTGTAAGGCCTGTTGCTGTACTCTGTATATCTTTTATTTTTTGTTCAATTCCTGATTAAATCTAATTTTCTAATTTTGGACATTCTTTTTGAAAAAAGTAGAGTTCTCTGCAATCGCACTTTTAAAAGACAAATCAAGACGTTTTTTAACAATTTTTGAAAACATTTTCAATTTATTTGGCACTCTACTGCCTAATTTTTTTTTAATTTTCCCTTGTTTAGAAGGTCATTTTGAGCAACTTTTGTTCTACGAAAAACTGTACTTCTCTTTTTTTTATTTTTCTTGTTTCATTTCTAGTATTTTAATTTGCATATATTTTTTTTAGTTTATGTTTGTTTTTGGTAGTATATAGCCTAATCTGCCACCTCCTATCATTACATTTTGCCAATCTATTTGTTCATGTATTTACAGTAACTTTTTTTAATTTGTTGTATTTTTTTCACATGTTTTGTTATAAAATGGCCCATCATCATTTAAATTGATGACAAACAAACAAACAAACAAACTTTGCTGAAGGCTCCAAATCGTCGTTTATATTTGTACCAACAAATACATTCAAACATTGTACACCATTTTATTCCTTCAATTCAAATTATATCGTGACATGTATGGATGAATAACTGATGCAAAATTGATTATTTTGTTCATAAGAATTTTTTCAAATAAACTGATGATTGATCGCAAAAGAAACCATTTTATTGATAATGTTTGGTAATTTAATCGTGCTCGCTACAAAGTTTCACTTTTAATGCTTATTTATATCCAAATTAAAACCATTTGTCATCCCCCAACTATGCCTCACTCCCTTTTGCAAGTCCCCTCCAGCTAATGACTCGGCCCAGTGAAAGTGAACCTTCTAAAGGTCGGTAAAACGACCATTACCCATCTGTTGCAGTCAGCTTGAGTACTTCTGCTGCTGCTAAGGTACCTCCAAATCGCTGCAATTGTCGTAGACTCACGTCCTTGCGCTTGCAAATCCCTCCCTACTACTGCTGGTTCTCAGCCGATGGGATGTAATGGTGAAGAGGCATCAGTTTATCGTCACTTTCACCATTCAGCGACAGCGACTCCGTAATTAAGTTAATGAACGTAATGAAATTAAATTGAATTAATCGACGAACGGAGACGACGATTTCGACCAGATAGCTGCATGCAGTTTTTCCATCAGCTGTGTGAAAAAAGAGGGAGAAAGGGGCCATTCGCTAAATTGACCATAGAGATGGATGTTCTGGACCGCACTCTGAATCGAATCGTTTCGCTGCTGTCCAATAGAAGGGGTGGTGGGCTAAATTAATGGAATATTTTTCTTGATAGTTTAACAGGCAACATATACTCGTATAAGTAAGATCTTTGTAATTCTGCTTTTAACGAAAATAATCAGGTAGTTGCATCTGACTTCATGATTCCAAATTTGCTAAATCAACAGGTATCCAATGCATTGCACCGATTTTGACGAATCGGCTTTAGGAGGTAGCAGTGAATTCAAAAGTTAGGTAAAAGAAAGAATTACGTTACCTGTGACCAGATCGTATAAAAGCTGATCAAATATGATTCTCAGCATACAGTTCTAAAGCAAAACCGTCAGCGTTACAACCATGGACACCGTACCGTACTGCGCCTTCTGTCTGCGTGCCAATCCTCCAAACGTCGAGTTCTACAAGCACGTCGTTGGCTGCAGCACCGAACTTCGACACTCGTTCCAATCGATGCTCGGCTACGACTTCCAGCTCGCTAACTTTTCCATCTGCAAACCGTGCTGGAAGCTGATGCAACTCGTTCAGGACTTCCGGCTACGGTGCTTCAAGGCCAACACGTTGGTGGAGCGTATCGGTCAAGGCCTGCAGAGTGAAGACGGCTGGTTTTCGGTGAAGAACTTGGCCACTATCGAGAGTGTCCGAATGGCGATCAAGGATCAAGTGCAGCAGATTGGGAGAGTGGATTTGGAGGAGTTGAGGACAACCGAAGCTGTCGTTGACAACGATCTGACCCGGGAAAGGAAGGGTGATCTTGTATTGACGATAGAATTGGGGGAAGTCAAGATTGAATCGGATGCCGAGACAGCAAGAGATGTTGCGATGGTATCAGCAATGGATCCTTCCAAGGACGACGACGGTGAGCGTAATTCGCCATTCTCGAGGACATCTTTGGACGTACAGGAATGCAGTAAATGCAACCGATTGTTCGGTAACAGAAGAGCTGTTAAGTTACACTTACTCGCCTGTGATGGGCAATCGGATACAGCTCGTTTCGTCACGTGCCAAATTTGCTCAGCTACGTTCAGACACAAGGAGCAGCTTCAGGTTCATTTGAACGTCCATGAAAGCAAAACTCCATACAAATGTGACTGTTGCAAAAAGGCATTTGCGTGTCCGAAAACGCGAAACATTCACCAAGCATCTTGCAACAAATACATATTGAACTGCAAACATTGCGACGCCCAACTGCCCAACAATCAGCGACTTGTGGAGCACTACCGACGCGAACACCCGGGCGAGCAGAGACATAAGTGTTCCCAGTGTGACATGCGATTTACGCACAGGCTGACGCTTCTCCAGCATGAACGGCGCAAACATACGGCCAAACTCATCGAGCACACCTGTCCGGAGTGTGGAAAGCAGTTTTCCCGGGAACGAGACCTTCGATCGCACATCAAGTACCACCAGACGCGGCCTCATCACTGTGAAATCTGTGAATTGAGGTTCATGAACAAAAATGTACTGCTGGACCACGTGGTCAAGTGTCACCCCGAGAAGTCGGCCGAGGAAGGGTCGAATGGTGTGACCGAGCACGAACGGACAGTGGATAAACTGAAGGCTATGTTAGCTAGGAGAAGTGAACAGAAAGCTGAGGATGGTAATAGTGTGGAAGTATAGAATCATTTTGGACAAAGTTTGTTTATTTCTTAAGTTTCAGTTATATTATTAATAAATGCTTTAACAAAAAACCAAACATTTTTTTATTAATCCCAAACTTGATCATATTGTCAAAATTTCAAACAGTTCATATTGTCTGCCTGTGTGGATCAATCGGACCGCGCACTGGACTCACAATCCAGAGGTCGCTGGTTCGAATCCTGAGGCGGACGCAAAAAATTCTAAGTGTAAAATATAGGTATTCCGGGCCCTCTCCCCGTGCCATACCTTCACACTTAGGAGACCCGGGAGGCGGAGTCTTGTCGCAAAAAGAACGATACACACCTGTGGATCCGTTGACGAAACCGCAAGGTTTAAGAGGGCCACATTATAAGGTGTTACGTCGATTCCGTTCATATTGTTCAAATTTCACATCAAATGAATACAACTTGAAAGTAGTGCATTTTATCGATAAAATTAGGAGCTTTTTTCGGATGCAAATTTTCCATAAGTTTGCCTTTGACAGCTTTCGATAAGATGCATGGGCTTACAGATATAAGCTTAATTAAATTTTTCATAATTGAAAAAAGTATATATTTTTTCAGTGTGTTGTGACATAACCTGAAAATTTAACTTTTTAACTTAAAAATTGAAAATTACCTTAGAAGTGGTGTGTATTTTTCTTACAGTTTTTTTTTCAGAAAGCAGTTTGGTTAAAGCTCAGAAAGAATTATTTGAAAGCTAAATATAAACGGTCCAAACATTCAATATTACGCCGTTTTGAAATGTTAGTCTTGATTTAAAATTTTTGAAAATATTTTTTTCGAAGAGATCGGAAAATTTCAAGAATGTTCATGCTTTAACATTATAAATCAGACCATTAGCTGCTGAGATATCGACATTCGAAAATGGTGGGTTATTTGGGTGAGACTTAGAAAACATCTTTTTTTTCTGTTTTTTAACCTTTGCATGGCAATATCTCAGCAACTAAGTGTCGCATCAACAAAGTTCAAGAAAGCTAAATATAGAGAATTTTCACAGCTTTTCAAAAATATTTTTTTAAGAGGTGGGCAACACGGGCACAAATTTAAAGCAAATGAAAAACTGCGACTATTTTCAAAAAAGTTGCCTAAAAATGACTTTAACTAGAAAACGGTGAACTTTATTCAAAAAATCATAACTCGGTCAAAGATTTTATGCCCATTCTGAAAATTTCTGAAAAGTTGGCATTTGATTTCCTATAAAACTTATTAAAAATAAAAAAAAATAAAAATAGTGTTTTTTTTTTGCAAATCAAGTTTTAGTGACAAAATATGAAATTACAAATTCCAAACCTACAACTTTGCCGAAAACACCAAATGGATCAAAAAATTCCTTCAAATATACAGATTTTTGAATTTTCACATATCATTTTTTGATGGACAGCTGCCAAATTTGTATGGAAAATTATATGAACGAACTAATGATGCAAAATGGCTTCTTTGGGCATACAGAAGGCACCAAGAAAGTTACAGCCGGATCAAAAAATAAATAAAATTAAAGAAATATGACCGATTCCGTAGAGAACTGCTCTGCTACTACTACTACTGAGCAATTCTCTACGAAATCGGTCTTTTTTCTTAAATTTTAATTTTTGTATTTTTTAATCCGACTGAAACTTTTTTGGTGCCTTCGGTATGCCCAAAGAAGCCATTTTGCATCATTAGTTTGCCCCAGTCTTCCCGAAACGCGCGCACGCCGTACACGCCGTACAAGTTTTCAGTGCAGATGAACCTCAAACACACCAGGCTGCCATGTTCGAGTTCTCCCCGCACGGCGCACTCAAGTTTACACGCGGTGTAAACACGGGGTGCACACCTCGGGTACAACGCCGTGCGAGCGAAGAGCGTAAAGAGACGAAAAATGACTGCTTCTCACTCTCTCTGTGGCAAACACTGTAGTGTGACTGCAGCGGAGAATGAAACACCGCTTTACAGCAGAGGGAGCGTGAGGGAACTATTTTTGTCTCTTTTCTGCGTCGTCGGCTTGCACGGGGTTTGTACCCGGGGTGCAAGGTTCGGTTTTAAACTTGAGGTTCGTGTGCGCGTACAGACTGTACACGGCAGAGTTTAGGTTTGCTTGTACGCGTGCACATGCGGTGCTGGTGTTTGATCGAGTACAGAAAACAGAGAACGCGGTTGAACGCGGTGCACGGGGATCACTGGTTTGCCCATATAATTTTCCATGCAAATTTGGCAGCTGGCCATACAAAAATGATGTATGAAAATTCAAAAATCTGTATCTTTTGAAGGAATTTTTTGATCGATTTGGTGTCTTCGGCAAAGTTGTAGGTATGGATATGGACTACACTGGAAAAAAATGATACACGGTAAAAAAAATTTTGATGATTTTTTTATTTAACTTTTTGTTACTTAAACTTGATTTGTAAAAAAAAATATTTTTATTTTTTTTTTTTTTGATATGTTTTAGAGGACATCAAATGCCAACTTTTCAGAAATTTCCAGATAGTGCAAAAAATCTTTGAGCAAGTTATGAATTTTTGAATCAGTACTGATTTTTTAAAAAAATGGAAAAATTGGTCGCAAAAATTTTTCAACTTCATTTTTCGATGTAAAATCAAATTTAAAATCAAAAAGTACTCCAGTCAAATTTTGATAAAGTGCATTGTTTTCAAGTTAAATCCATTTTTGGTGACGTTTTTGAAAATAGTCGCAGTTTTTCATTTTTTTAAATAAGTGCACATGTTTGCCCACTTTTGAAAAAAATATTTTTAAAAGGCTGAGAAAATTCTCTATATTTTGCATTTTTGAATTTTGTTGATACGACCCTTAGTTGCTGAGATATTGCCATGCAAAGATTTTAAAAACAGCAAAATTGATGTTTTCTAGTCCCACCCAAACAACACACCATTTTCTAATAACGATATCTCAGCAACTAATGGTCCGATTTTCAATGTTAAATTATGAAACATTCGTGAAATTTTCCGATCTTTTCGAAAAAAATATTTTAAAATTTTTAAACCGAGACTAAAACATTCTAAAAGGGCGTAATATTGAATTTTTGGCCCTTTTGAAATGTTAGTCTTGGTTTAAAAATTTTGAAAATATTTTTTTCGAAAAGATCGGAAAATTTTAAGAATGTTTCATATTTTAACATTGAAAATCGGACCATTAGTTGCTGAGATATCGACATTAGAAAATGGTGTGTTGTTTGGATGGGACTTAGAAAACATCAATTTTCCTGTTTTTAGACCTTTGCATGGCAATATCTCAGCAACTAAGGGTCGTATCAACAAAATTCAAAAATGCAAAATATAGAGAATTTTCTCAGCTTTTCAAAAATATTTTTTTCAAAAGTGGGCAAACATGTGCACTAATTTTGAAAAATGATAACTGCTACTATTTTCAAAAAAGTCACCTAAAAATTGATTTAACTTGAAAACGGTGCACTTAATCAAAATTTTACTTCAGTACTTTTTGATTGCAAATTTGATTTTACATCGAAAACTGAAATTGAAAAATTTTTGCGAACAATTTTTCGATGTTTTGAAAAAATCAGTATTGATTCAAAAAATCATAACTCACTCAAAGATTTTTTGCACAACCTGGAAATTTCTGAAAAGTTGGCATTTGATGTCTTTTAAAACATATCCAAAAATAAAAAAAATAAATAAATAGTGTTTTTTTTTTGCAATTCAAGTTTTAGTGACAAAAAGTTGAATAAAAAATCATCAATTTTTTTTACCGAGTATCATTTTTTTCCAGTGTAGTCCATATCCATACCTACAACTTTGCCGAAGACATCAAATCGATCAAAAAATTCTTTCAAAAGATACAGATTTTAGGATTTTCATACATCATTTTTGTATGGCCAGCTGCCAAAATTGTATGGAAAATTATATGGACAAACTAATGATGCAAAATGGCTTCTTTGGACATACCGAAGGCATCAAAAAAGTTTAAGTCGGATTAAATAATACAAAAAATCGAATGACCGAAATCTGAGAGAATTGCTCTACTACTTTTCGATGTCAAATTCTATTAAGCTTTAAAAATTGATTTTTCTCATATTTTTTCCCTGGTTTACGATATTAAAAATTTATTTTTTAGCTCTAATTTTTTAGCTCTACTGCTTACTAATCACATTTTTAAAGTTTCAAAAAATAAATTACTCATTTTTTTATTAATTTAATCTTTTCCATTAATTTGTATCAAACTCACTCAAATGCACAATAGCAATATATCGTCATCTGGGGCGAATCGGGACACCTGTTTTAGCCAGATTTTTACAAAATGTACATAGATGCTATAGCAATGTTCTGTGATAAAATAAACAGAAAGTCAAAACGAGTACATCAATATCCATTGATGAAATTGTATGCATGATCCAATGACGTAACATAGCTTTTTAAGTCATAGGGAAATCACTTAGAAAATTTGAAGGCAAACAAAAAAATGCATATGTAAAAAAATGTTTTCTTGGGAAAATTTAAAAAGAGGATTATTCAAAAGTTATTCCATCATTCCATGAGCCCTGGAAAGCTTTCGCTTGAAAATATTATAATTTTATCTTATTTTCTCTGAGTTCGTTACCCTTTTTTCAATGGTTTACATCAAATGCAACGTTAACAAATGCCTTCCTCAAACTCGAAAGTCATCAATTCCCGACATCGAAAAAAAATCGACGTCTTAAATTTTCAATCACTTCACCACTTTGTGACGCTTCCTTCTTGACAATCCAGGACTCACGCTCACGAAGACGTCAACGCACACGCCCTTTGACGGTGGCGAGCGTTTTTCCTATGATGGATGTGTGTGTGCCTTGGACTCATTTTTCATCGCCTGTTCAGCCAGGCCTCTTGAGACTTTTCACCCATTGTAAAAAAAAAAGAAAAATCCCTTACAATCGATGGGATCAGCAATTTTTCTTCTGCCGATTTCCGGTTGCCAGCGGGGCCGTCTTGCTCACAGCAGGGGGTACGGGGGAGGGGTTTGAAAAACTTCAAAGGGAAAATTCAATTTTCGGAGACAAGGGTGCGGTGTGGGGTTGCGTTGAGGGGTTAGCAAAAATCGAACCGTTTCTTGAAAGGTTTTCTAGAAGGTGGTAGTTGTTAATTCACATTGAACAATAAGGGTTGAGTGAATAAGACCATTCGAAAACCTTACTCCAACTCTTGAACGGTAGCAACTCTTCTCAACTCGATAAAAGGTACACGCTGGAAAGAGCTTGTAATCAGCGCAAGATTGTCGAGCACCTTAAGGGGACGAGGGGGGGGGGGCTGGAGAAGCAGAAGGTGCCGAAGCAATCATTATCGTTAATTATGGTCACACTTCTCAAAAGGCGATTCACTTCATCGCCAGCGCGCTCGGTTTCCGGGTAGAGCACCTTGGGCAAAGTCTAGAGCTGTCTCTCACGGCCCACACAGCTTTCCGGGGAAGAGTTCTGCCACCAAACCGCAATCAACCTCAGCCCTTTTCATTACTGAGCGGACCAGAAAGAGCTGCTGCTTTGTGCCAAGTGTTGGAACGGGACTGTGACTTTTGTGAGTTGGGAAAGTGACGTGGGGCTTTTGCGGTTACAGAAATTATTACTATTGCTGGTGCTCGTGATGTGGCTTTGAAGTAGTTACTGGCGATGATCAGTTGCTGGAGAGCACACTTGTTGGTAATGAGGTTAAACTTTGATAAAGACTTTGATCTGGTGTAGAACGACCATTTGTTGAAGATGGAAGTTGAATAGTATTTGGAACTGTTGCGTTGACTTCAGCGGCCGTGGTGCCTCGTTGTCTTGTTGTCTTGTTGTCTTGTTGTCTTGTTGTCTTGTTGTCTTGTTGTCTTGTTGTCTTGTTGTCTTGTTGTCTTGTTGTCTTGTTGTCTTGTTGTCTTGTTGTCTTGTTGTCTTGTTGTCTTGTTGTCTTGCTGGGTTGGTACCTTGTTGTCTTTCTGTTTTCTTTTAGTATCTGTAATTTTATATGGCTTTTACCACAAAACATTTTAATATGTTATCGAATTCAAAATGTAAATCGTTCTACATCAACACCACGTTTCACATCAACAATGCGTACCATTGAACCGGCAAAAGCCAGAAATTGCCCCAAAATACCATCCCATCTCGCATTTTGGCACCGATTCTGCCAAATCATCCACTGATAGTTTTCCGCTTTGCATAACGACCTGCCATGCCGATCCCAAATGCTCGGAGCCGGAGCCCCTTCTTGGGCCATTACTCAGCCGGTTCGCTATCACTTACACAGTTGGGTGCTCAACCACCATGAGCTACCCCCGAGAGAGACAGCGAAAGAACCGTCGTCGTAAAGTCAACCCATGGGCCATTACGAAACGCTGCCTCATCTCCCTGCCAGATTTTGTGCGTGTAATACCCGGGAAAACGGCGACGTCATGCATGTAAATCAGGAACCATTACCCATTTACGAAGCGTTTAAGATTTTGCACATGGCGAAGGAAATTTATGTCCTTGATTTCCGCCTTTTGCGTACTGGGTAGCCGGGTATAAGGCCTGTAAGTTAGAGGAACATTACTCTTGTAAGTCCTTATCATCGTCGTGACCGCGAAGATCTGGCTGACTCTGCTGCTGCTGGGCTTTACTGCGGGGACGATTAATCCAAATATCACGTAGTGGTCATGCTGGCACGCTAAGAAATTTGTATTTTTGTAATTTTACCTAATTTAACTAAGAAATAAAAGTTTCTTTCTAAAATTAATCAGCTTTAACAAAAACATCCCAACTTTAATAACCTCAATACTCCACCAAAACTCGTCCTCAATTCCTCCAACTTGGTGAACCCCACAGCAACTTCCGGCACTTCCGGCCGTTAACGGCTCAATGGACAATGTACGAGCTCGCTTCTTCCACCCCCAAACCAATATCCCCAGAAGCCAAAGCTCGAGTATCGCCCGGCAAAACCTGAATTGAATATAATTGTGATTTGTGCTCGACTTGAAGTTCCAACTAGAGCAAGAAACGGCGAGGTCTCGACACCGCACCAATACCGGTTCGTTTCTTCGCTTTCGGGCTTAGGTTTATGACCTGAAAGTCGGTGCCGGCGAAGTTCTGTGTAGCACCGGAAAATATGAGCAGGATTATCGGCTGATTTCGCTCATAAATAGTGGAGCGCGCGCCGAGCGGTGTCATCGTTTTTCGTGGATTACAGGGGGGTTGGGTTATATTGAATGGATAGATATTCTTGGTGAGGGAAAGCAGAAAGAAGACTTTGATATAGGGTTTAATTCAGGTTGGAATTGTTCCTTACTTAAATGCTATCAAATTTAAGACATGAAAACGGAAACAGTTGAAAACAATTGAGTCTTCCATAAACCCAAAAAATAAAAATTTCATAATGCAGCATAAAAGACAACACGATGCAACAAAACAACAAGACAACAAGACAACAAGACAACAAGACAACAAGACAACAAGACAACAAGACAACAAGACAACAAGACAACAAGACAACAAGACAACAAGACAAAAAGACAACAAGACAACAAGACAACAAGACAACAAGACAACAAGACAACAAGACAACAAGACAACAAGACAACAAGACAACAAGACAACAAGACAACAAGATAACAAGACAACAAGACAACAAGACAACAAGACAACAAGACAACAAGACAACAAGACAACAAGACAACAAGACAACAAGACAACAAGACAACAAGACAACAAGACAACAAGACAACAAGACAACAAGACAACAAGACAACAAGACAACAAGACAACAAGACAACAAGACAACAAGACAACAAGACAACAAGACAACAAGACACCAAAATAACAAGACAACAAGACAACAAGACAACAAGACAACAAGACAATAAGACAACAAGATAAAAACGACTAAGAAGACAAATAATTTTATAACTTAACTGAAATTTCTTCAAAATACCTTTAACGGTGACTCCACAAACTAAAACCCATCACCGTGAGTAATGACTGGTAATTTCTCCAGCATTGAAAAAAAAAGAAACGGTGGA
The DNA here is from genome assembly GCF_015732765.1 of Culex quinquefasciatus. Taxonomy (NCBI): domain Eukaryota; kingdom Metazoa; phylum Arthropoda; class Insecta; order Diptera; family Culicidae; genus Culex; species Culex quinquefasciatus. The sequence goes on along the minus strand of NC_051862.1, from coordinate 47,099,947 downwards.
AATTTCCTCCAGAAAACGCACAATTAACGTGAGATATCGCCCCCGAAGCCCTATCCCGGCACAATCGATCACGGGAAACACTTCTAATCCATTCAATTTGGCCAATCGATTGGGCTGCCACACGCACGACGGAAGACTACGCGGTCAACGTCCAAAATGTGCCCCTCTCTCCGTTCCCCGTTTACGTTGGCTGGAAGAGGTAATCGGTCGAATTATTTCGCATTAGCCTTAACCCCCCCCTCCAGTTGTGTGTGCTAGGAAGATCGAACCGTTTTCGTCCCGTTTTTCTTACGTGGCCATCGGGTAGTAATTATCCCCTGGCAGGGGCAGAATAAGACTTATTTTAGTTGGACCCTTGGCTTTTTCTTCAAGATCACTTTTCACTTTTATTCAATTTTCAAAATCGACACAATTATAACAAATTTTAAAAATGCTTGTTATTCGAAAAAAAATTATGTTGCAGGAACTCAACTGACAAGCCAAGGGTTAGCCGGGAAACCCCGAACCTCCCCTCCCCGGAACAGTGCGTTTTTATTCCATTTTCTTAATTCGACCATCCATTCGGTCGATTACCGCTCCGTGTAGGCCTGGACTGGACCATGTCTAGCAGCATCACCAATCACCAGCGACCACCACCGCAGAGTCTTTTAGCCTCTAATCGATATAATTACATGGCAAATGGTGGGGAGATGAACTCCGCGAGGCACACGGAGAGTGAAAGCTACTGCTTTGGGAGGGAGTAAGAATAAGCATAAGCTGATTCTACTGGAAGAAACTATCTTGGGCGATCGATGGAAAAGTACATTCATTGGCTGACTTGATGGAAGCTGAAATTGAGTTTATGGTATTCCCAAAATATATTTGAAAAAAAAAAAGTAAAACACAGAGTTCGATTTGCGACGGGTCGCAGGATTTTTCGCGTTCGTCGTCGGTGTGCCTTATCAACAAAACCTTGCAATAACATTTTAGCTCGATAAACATCGTAACTAAACATCAATCATTTAAAAAACATCTCAACTTAAAAGGTACACTGTTTAATTCTTGATTCTTGAATTGAAAATGATCTTGCTTCTATCTTTCCACAGCCGGCTGTCTAAGATTAAACCATTTCATTTGAAATTTAACAACCGATAAACGGAAAATGTCTCATCCGCAGCATCCAATTGATTGCCTTGAGAATAATATAATAGAGCTATCTAAACCCGATCTCAGGCACACTAGCTTACCATTTGTTTTTCCTGGCGAGTACAAATTTTAACCTAAAAACCCTTCGTGTACGTACACGCAATACATGCGCACGTAGATAACTCTATACACAGAAAAAAATCAATTCCCGTAATCGTGAATTAAGTTCACGAATGTGAGATCCACGAAGGAATTTATTCATGAGTATGGTGCATTTGCACCATAATCGTGAATATATTCCTTCGTGGTTCTCATAATCGTGAACTGACTTCACGGTTTCGAGAATTGATTTTTTTCTGTGTACCGTTTTGGAAAAAAAACATGATTTGTTTTGAGTCCCTAGTCATTTTTAAGTTATTTGATGTTATGGTTTCACGGTTTCCGCTGATAGTGTAAATTTATGATTCTTTTTTTAAGGAAAATTGTAAGCTTAAAGTCAGTTTTTTATAATTCACCAAAATCTTCGCATTATTTCCTTTTCTGTAGACAACGTCTTTTTGAGATAGTTTATTAGTGTGAGGGTACAATTTTTTTAATCAAATTGAAAGTTGACAAAGGAATTATTGTAATTTGTGTCACTTAAAGAGTGATTTTCAATGTTCATTGAACATTTTCAGGATCTTCTAAATTTCTGTCCAATTTGATTCCAACTCATCAAATCAGAGTCTCAAAATCATTAATCTGTCAGAACAACAGATTTTTGAATAGTTTTCACCAAATTTACTAAGATCAATGTTTTATGTTTTACCTTCTTGTTTTAGTTCTTCCAGGATGCTTTCTTCGGACTGGCTGCGCTTGTGTTCAATTAGATTAGATTAGATTACCTTCTTTTTTTGTTTTGATGTAGACCAGAAAAATTCATTTATGTTAAATAAAATATTCAATTATAAATTAACCAATTTGAAAAATGTCATGTTATGTGACGGAGTCTTGCTCAGAATTTTATGAAAAGTTGAAGATGTGTTTCATGAAAAAATTTAAGGGTGCTCGAATTCACAAATTAATCAAAACTATTGATTCTCCTGAGCAGTTCTCTACGGAATCGGTCTTTTTTCATTAATTTTAATTTTTGTATTTTTTAATCTGGCTGAAACTTTGTTGGTGCCTTCGGTTTGCCCAAAGAAGCCATTTTGCATCATTAGTTTGTCCATATAATTTTCCATACAAATTTCGCAGCTGTCCATACAAAAATGATATGTGAAAATTCAAAAATCTGTATCTTTTGAAGGAATTTTTTGATCGAGTTGGTGTCTTCGACAAAGTTGTAGGTATGGATATGGACTACACTGAAAAAAAATGCTACACGGTAAAAAAATTGGTGATTTTTATTTAACTTTTGTCACTAAAACTTGATTTGCAAAAATACACTATTTTTATTTTTTATTTTTGATATGTTTTAGAGGACATAAAATGCCAACTTTTCAGAAATTTTTAGAATGGGCAAAATCTTTGACCGAGTTATGATTTTTGAATCAATACTGATTTTTCAAAAATCGAAATATCGGTCGCAAAAATTTTTCAACTTCATTTTCGATGTAAAATCGAATTTGCAATCAAAAAGTACTTTAGTGATTTTTTATAAAGTGCACCGTTTTCAAGTTATAGCCATTTTTAGGAAACTTTTTTGAAAATTGTCGCAGTTTTTCATTTTTTATAATTAGTGCCCATGTTTGCCCACCTTTGAAAAAAATATTTTTGAAAAGCTGAGAAAATTCTCTATATTTTGCTTTATTGAACTTTGTTGATGCGACCCACAGTTGCTGAGATATAGCTATGCAAAGTCTAAAAAACAGGAAAATTGATGTTTTCTAAGTCTCACCCAAACAACCCAACATTTTCTAATGTCGATATCTCAGCAACTATAGGTCCGATTTACAATGTTAAAACATGAAACATTCGTGAAATTTTCCGATCTTTTCGAAAAAAATACTTTCAAAAATTTAAAATCAAGACTTACATTTTAAATGGGCGTAATATTGAATGTTTGGCCCGTTTAAAATGTTAGTCTTGAATTTAAAATTTTGAAAATATTTTTTTCGAAAAGATTGGAAAATTTCACGAATGTTTCATGTTTTAACATTGTAAATCGGACCTATAGTTGCTGAGATATCGACATTAGAAAATGGTGGGTTGTTTGGGTGAGACTTAGAAAACATCAATTTTCCTGTTTTTTAGCCTTTGCATAGCAATATCTCAGCAACTATGGGTTGCATCAACAAAGTTCAATAAAGCAAAATATAGAGAAATTTCTCAGTTTTTCAAAAAAAAAAATTTCAAAGGTGGGCAAACATGGGCACTAATTTTAAAAAAATGAAAAACTGCGACGATTTTCAAAAAAGTTACCTAAAAATGGATATAACTTGAAAAATGTGCACTTTATCAAAAATTCACTAAAGTTCTTTTTGATTGCAAATTCGATTTCACATCGAAAAATGAAGTTGAAAAAACCGCGACCGATATTTCGATTTTTTGAAAAAGTCAGTATTGATTCAAAAAATCATAACTCGGTCAAAGATTTTTTGCCCATTCTGGAAATTTCTGAAAAGTTGGCATTTTATGTCCTCTAAAACATATCAAAAAATAAAAAAAATAAAAATAGTGTTTTTTGCAAATCAAGTTTTAGTGACAAAAAGTTAAATAAAAAATCACCAAATTTTTTTTACCGTGTATCATTTTTTTTCAGTGTAGTCCATATCCATACCTACAACTTTGTCCAAGACACCAACTCGATCAAAAAATTCCTTCAAAAGATACAGATTTTTGAATTTTCACATATCATTTTTGTATGGACAGCTGCGAAATTTGTATGGAAAATTCTATGGACAAACTAATGATGCAAATTGGCTTCTTTGGGCATACCGAAGGCACCAAAAAAGTTTCAGCCGGATTAAAAAATACAAAAAAAGAATTGCTCTCCTGTGTAAATGAATTCATTTTGTCATAATAAACCGTTTAAAAAGTTATTAATAAAGCTAGGTTTTTGTTAATTGTACTCTACTCTTAATGCTATTTATTTGCTATAAATTTCTTCCAAATCAAATCCAATCAAATTATTCGCTCTACATCATTGCCTTGGCGTTCTCGATTGCGAGATTCCTACTCGAAGCTAAGTGGCTTGGCTTGATTGATGAGGCAATTGCAAACTTATTTTTACACCTTAGCTTCCATCCACTTAGGGATTCGAACTGACGACCTTTGGATTGTGAGTCCAACTGCCTACAAGCGACTCCACCGAAGCTGGACTTCCAATAGGGGGATGGCGTCGCTATTTTTAGACCACGTTTTCCACTTTTTCTCATCGAAACCGACTACTTTATCGACTTCATTTTGCTGGGCGAGATAGGACGCCGTCTATTTTTAGACGGTGACTCAGCACTTTTCCACTTTTGCGCTTAAAAAAACCAGATGGCAGCACGATGTAACGCCACGTCCCTATTGAACTCAAAAAAAGGACGTTGATGATTAAAGGATTCTTCAAGATACCTAGATGTTTTGACTGGATTTTATGAACCTTGACGAAATGTACCTAACATTTGTCGGGTATTAAAAAAACAAATTTACCCATTTTTGAGTCAACAATTCCGTGAAATAAAAACAAAAAAAAATCTTTGCATGAAAATAAAACATGCTTACAAAAATACTAGGAAATTCATAAAAAAATGTATTGTTATTATTTTAATTTCGTGGACTACACCCAAAATTCAGAATCGAGATAATCGTTCTCTCAAAATTTATTGAGGGCTCAGTGCCAAAATCGATAAAATAATGGTACCAACTCACACCATCATAACAAATGAGTTCATTCGTTAGTTAAATCAATAAATCTCCAACAAGTGTCATACATCGACTTCTGACTTCTCCTTGGTCACCAAGCTGTGGTGGCCGAGGCAGCTAAGTTATTGGATTGGTTTGTCAAAGGTCTCTGGTTCGATTCCCGTTGTCGACACTATTGGTTTTTTGTTTGACGGATGAACTTTTTTTGCAAATGAACCTCGAGAGTATAGTTCTATCGCCCATCTCGAGCTGTGTTCTCTGCGTCCGTGAATGGTACCACTATTCTCTCGACTCGAGACCATCATTCTTTCGGACTAGCGCTGCCAGTTTTGGGTGTACTACACCCAAAACTGGGCAGCGGTTGTCCGAGAGAATAATGGCCTCGAGACGAAAGAATAGTGGTACCACTTACGGACACAGAGAACACAGCTCGAGATGGGCGAAAGATGGGCGAGATGGGCGAAAAAAGTTCATCCGTAAAAAAACCAAAAGTGTCGACTACGGGAATCGAACCGTAGACCTTTGACATACTAACCCAAGGACTTTACTGCCTCGCTTACCACAGCTTGGTGGCTAAGGATTGGTCAGATGTCGATGTAGGACACTTGTTGGAGATTTATTGTATCAATTAAAGAATGAATTCATTTGTTATGGTGGTGTGAGTTGATAGAATTATTCTCTCGATTTTGGCTCTGAGCCCTCAATAAATTTTGAGGGAACGATTCTCTCGACTCGGAATTTTGGGTGTATGTTTGCAGTACGTTTCGAAATCCGCTCAAACTTCAACGTAAATATAAACTAAAATGAGGTAAAATAACATAAGCTGTCTGCAATACAGTTCAGCTTTAGAAAGTTTTTTTGAAATGTTTAATTCAATCTCGTTCTAATTAAACTCGAAAAC
>NC_051862.1:47036587-47089087 GCF_015732765.1 Culex quinquefasciatus | reverse complement strand
TTTTTTGTATATTGACAAGAATAATGCTAGGGCGTAATCTAACTAAGGCTTCCTGGGCAGACGGTAATAACAAAATTCATATAATTTCAAAAACAGAAATAACAGAAAATGTTATGGAATTTTCTTGAAAATTCCATTTTTTAACAAAAGTTTCTGTTATCATAACAAAATTTGTTAGGTTAAATTAGTTTAGGTTAGGTTAGGTTAGGTTAGGTTAGGTTAGGTTAGGTTAGGTTAGGTTAGGTTAGGTTAGGTTAGGTTAGGTTAGGTTAGGTTAGGTTAGGTTAGGTTAGGTTAGGTTAGGTTAGGTTAGGTTAGGTTAGGTTAGGTTAGGTTAGGTTAGGTTAGGTTAGGTTAGGTTAGGTTAGGTTAGGTTAGGTTAGGTTAGGTTAGGTTAGGTTAGGTTAGGTTAGGTTAGGTTAGGTTAGGTTAGGTTAGGTTAGGTTAGGTTAGGTTAGGTTAGGTTAGGTTAGGTTAGGTTAGGTTAGGTTAGGTTAGGTTAGGTTAGGTTAGGTTAGGTTAGGTTAGGTTAGGTTAGGTTAGGTTAGGTTAGGTTAGGTTAGGTTAGGTTAGGTTAGGTTAGGTTAGGTTAGGTTAGGTTAGGTTAGGTTAGGTTAGGTTAGGTTAGGTTAGGTTAGGTTAGGTTAGGTTAGGTTAGGTTAGGTTAGGTTAGGTTAGGTTAGGTTAGGTTAGGTTAGGTTAGGTTAGGTTAGGTTAGGTTAGGTTAGGTTAGGTTAGGTTAGGTTAGGTTAGGTTAGGTTAGGTTAGGTTAGGTTAGATAACTTAAGGTTCTGTAACATGAACTTCGATCTTTAAGAATTATTGTGAATTGTCTTGACATAATTGACATCCAAATGTCTGAAATTAGGTTTAGAATTACATTATAATCTAAAAGCTCCAAACTTTAGATATGGTTGCCACAAGCTGTTGGCTTTTCAGATCTTTTGGTAATTTGAATAACATAAATGAAAATTTAATATTAAGTGCTTAAAATACAAAAAATAGAATAAAAACACTAAACGAAGTGATGAATTTTTAAAAAAATCAAGAATTCTATTCGACTTTTTTCACGCAACACTATTTGTATGCTTGCTGTTTAAAAAAAAACGAGTTCTAATTTTGTAAAGAAAATGCGTTGAAAATAATCCGTCCTAACGCCACTGCGTCAGTGTACGAGCAATACCCAGAACTTCCATCGGGCAATTCCTAAAACGCAATATCGCATTTTCCACCCTCTTCCACCTCTTCTCCCCAGCTGCCACCGACTAACGATGCTGCTGCTGCGTTTGTGTATGCGGCGGTCAAATTTGAGCACAATTTATATGCCTTCTCCCCCTCGATGTAGGCAACCCTCGAGCCCCGACAAAGACCGAAAAGGTGCGGCCTTTCTAATCTGCAAGCTGCTAGCACGAGCAAAGCAAAGCAATATCCTTCCACGTTGGCAAGATTTTCATGCTCATTTTCATTCGCCACATGACGAACTCCTGGGCAAGTTTGCGAGATTCTGCCGGAGGGTGGGGATGTAACTGACCATTCGCCAGGAGTCGCATCCCGAGGGTTTGATGTGGTCCGGTTGCTATAGGTTGGAATTTGCCTGCGATTTGGGCGGCGTTCAGGTTTCATCACCGGGTAATGAACGCCGCCGGACTGACGAGCCAGACTAGCTGGACTGGCTATTGCCAGACCCGGTCAAAGTGAAGGATCTGACACGGATAGCAGCAGAAATTGATTTTTTCTCACCCTCGTCGTGGGTTCTGCAGTGGGGTGATTCTTTGGAAAGTCAGGAAAATTTTCATCTTCAATTTCAATTGAAGGAAGAATCGGACTAAAACAAGAAACAACTTTCTTTTTTTAAGTGAAAAAATTCTAAAATTATTTTTTAAACGAATTTCACAGAGAATAACAACGCAGCAGAGTGGTGTCGATGATGATGGCCTAGCTGTATGGGAAGGATGCTTTTCGGGGAAGATTCCTGGGTCGAATTTAATTAAGATTCCATCGACGGTGAAGGTTTGACCTCTGGCTCATCCTGGCGGAGGTAGCGCTGAGCCGAACACCAAACACTGCTGCCGTTGATGTGATGTGCGTGCCAGATGAAAATTAATCAAAGTTTTCGGTGGTTGGTTTGCTGATGGTATTTGAGTTTTTTTTTGTGCTGCTGATTTTGTTTGTCCGGAATTTGCAAGGTTCAATAATGGGAGGTGTACTACACTGATTGGTACTTGTAAGGACGTGCAGAAGAGATTAGGATTGGCTGAAAGTTGGGATTTGAAAACATTCTACAAATGTTGCTAAGTCTTGAGAGATTTTGAAAAAATATAACAAATTTATTTTCAAATCATTGAACTGAAAATGGAATTGCCAAACTCTTGACTACCAAATGGCTTCAATTATTCCGGAAGTTTTCCATATTTTGCAAAGTGACATTACATGATTTAAATGTCACCACCGGCACCGGCACCGGCACCGGGACCAATCCCCCCTCGTCCAAGGTTCAACCAATCCCCATCCGGCGACGGCCGTAATAAATGTGTTCACGCCAAATTAATTTATACTCTACACTAGATATTAAACGATAAACCAACAAGGGAGACATTTTTCACACTTGCTGTGCTGTGTCCTGTGTCCTTACACAGCTTGGCATGGCCGGAATGTAACCGAAGGCCCCGAACCGGTTGACAACCGCAAAAGGCCTCTGTGCCATCAACGAAAGGTTGGCTGGGGGAAAGAGAAGGACACAAAGTGAATCCAAAGAATACCAGCCAAATCTGCCACTTTCATTCTTTTATTATATTATGTAATAAATCCCCCCCCCCTTCCTCACCTTAACCTTTTCCCGCACCTTGCTGATGTCCCACAACTTTTACTGGCTTTTGCCTTTACCATCCCCATACCCCCCCCCCTTCTAGTCCTGGTCACATGTTCCGGGGAGATGATTCCAGAGCGTTTGTTCTATGTGAGAGGCCTCGACGTTTTTTTTTCTTTCCTCCTCATTTTCGGCTCAGCTTGGGCTGACATTTTCATACACAAAATAATATATCTTTTTGTGTCTGGCTCCGGATGAGGCCGGCCGTCCCGCTCTCTGGTATCCCCCTGGCTTTCCGGATGATGGCCAGCAGAGCAGCCGGACAAAACCTCGAAGTTCTCTCAACCGAGTAGCAGCAGCACATCGGGAGTTCATGTGCGAAGAACAACCGGAAAGTTTGCGGCTTGGTACGCCAGTATGAGTCGCTGGGTGTGTGTTCTGTACATATGATTGTGCTGGGACCGCAGTCTGAACTGGATTTTGGGAGCTACTACGGGCGAGCGGTCTATTGTTGGCAGATTTTTGATTGCACATATTTTTACTTTCACTTTACCAGTGAAGAGATTTTACAATACCGTCAGTGGTGATTATGGGTAAAAACACGATAAACCTTTCGTTACGTTATTCGGTAACTTGATACATTTTCAACATTTTGACAAAAATCATAAGCAACACCCAAAATTCAGAATCGAGATAATCGTTCTCTCAAAATTTATTGAGGGCTCAGTGCCAAAATCGATAGAATAATGATACCAACTCACACCATCATAACAAATGAGTTCATTCGTTAGTTGAATCAATAAATCTCCAACAAGTGTCATACATCGACTTCTGACTTCTCCATGGTCACCAAGCTGTGGTGGCCGAGGCAGCTAAGTCATTGGATTGGTTTGTCAAAGGTCTCTGGTTCGATTCCCGTTGTCGACACTTTTGGTTTTTTGTTTGACGGATGAACTTTTTTTGCAAATGAACCTCGAGAGAATAGTTCTATCGCCCATCTCGAGCTGTGTTCTCTGCGTCCGTGAATGGTACCACTATTCTCTCGACTCGAGACCATCATTCTCTCGGACTAGCGCTGCCAGTTTTGGGTGAACATCCAATGTATTTATTTTCTGCCAGTCTCAGCAGTTTAGCATAGCATAGCGTAGCATTGGTGTCTACCCGCAGCTGCTACTTCGTTATTGACCAGGACCCCCAAACATTGCTCCGTGGACCACAGATGAAAAGTAGGAACCAATCATCACCCCTTCGCAATTTTCAAAGGTCCCTATCGTGCTGATCAATACCGACGCCGGCCACGACCAGTGGTAAGACACGGGGAAGTGGATGGGAATGTTAGCCGATACTTGAGTGATGGGACCGCCAAATCGACTGCGTCTCCGACAAAGTATCACATGAGTTTTGAGGGGTTAGTAAGATGGGTATGAGGCCAGGATTCACTGTGGTAGGTGATGCGACCATGAGCAATTTGTTTATCGGTTGAAATTTTAAAAATCTTAGGCAGCCGGCTGCGGAAAGATACCTATCTAGGGATTTAAATATAGTATTAATTCGACCGTGATTCTCCAGAAATTCTCCGTCGGCGTGCCTTCCGATCAACGGTGATGTAGGAAGGGCTTCATTCATTAAAATTATTTTATATCATAAGCCTTAAAACATATCCGTAAACGTGCCTTTCGATCCTCGATGATATGGAAAGGACTTAATCCAGCAATACGACTTGCATGTCTAAAAAAACAAAAATCGGATCGTTTCTATCGAAAACTATATAAAGAGAACAAAAATAAAATTCATCGGCGCACAAACAAAAATTAATGAAAAAAGAAGAAGAAGAAATCCAATCACCCCATGCACACAAATAGCGACACAAAAGAGACGGAAAATAACCCGAAAAAACAGGACTGAGCGTCTACACAGGCACCGCACTACTGATGCCATTATTTATTTATAATGACCAATCACCCCATGCACTCGAACAGCGACACAAAAGAGACGGAAAATAACACGAAAAAACAGAACTGCGCGTCCACACAGGCACCGCACTACTCTTTTCTGCCAGTCTCAGCAGTTTAACACAAAACCTGAACTTTTATGTTCAAAATATTAAACAAATATGAAAAAACTGAGAATAATCTTATTTGGACCAAAATTGAGCAGGTTTACAAAAACTGATAATTTTTGCATACAAAACATTTCAAAAATGGTTCAAACTGCAATAAGTCATCTTCAAATATGCTTAAGAAATCAATGTAGAAAAAATTAAACCAAATATGCTTTAGGCTGATTTTAGTGACTGAAAAAATGCAAGGATCAAGTATCCCAAAAGAACGTTTTGGAAAAATTGATTGTAAAAATAGTACACCCAAAGTTAATGATCGAGAGGATAGTCCCCCCGAAAAGAAACGTGAGGAAAGTAGGGTAGGGTAGTCATCAATGAGACACTTTTGGTTTTCAACTTTCAACGATTTTTCTAATTTTTCATTAGCATGTTTTAATGAGCTTTTAGTTGCATTATCTTTCTTTTAATGTGTTCTAACATTGACCAAAATATGAGATCGATCCGACATCTACAGTCAGAGTTATTCAACTGTCTCATTGTAGACGCACTTGGCAGGAACAATGAGACAGCTGGGGAACAATGAGACAGCTGGGGAACAATGAGACACTTTACGAAAATCAACTTTTTTCTAGCAAAACATCATGTTTTTGTATTGTTCCATTGCAGGTGGCTTGCCTTGAACATTTTAGAGCAATTTTGCCAACATGAAACTGTAATTAACAAAAATTATACTAAAAAGTATTTGAATTTTGTAAAATCCAAATATTTATGCCAAATAACTTTGTATGTTTGTTTAAATGAAGTTAAAACTCTATAAATATGCCAAAAATCACTTTCAATTCATGTTTTGAAAGATTTACATGGATTTTGAAATGTTTAATGAAGAAAAATCAAAGTGTCTCATTGTTACCCATGGGCTAAAATGAGTGGGGAACAATGAGACAGCCCTGGATTCTGGGTATATTCTAAATTTTGGTCAAACCTAATGAAAGGACATTGTAGCCCAACTTAATCCCTATGGAACGTCGAAAGAAATTTGAAGAAATATAAGTTTTGGTGTAAATGGTAGTCTACAAGCGAAAAAGTATTTTTTGTCCAAAATTTACTTTTACACCCCATAATCAAACATTTATGAATTACTTTTCAAGGGAGCGTCCATAACCAAAGCCACTAATATGGCAGACGTGTTTCCAGTAGACACACCTTTCCTCCAAATATGAGCCTGATTGGTTGAAACTACGACTTGTGAGAGCCATTTTATCATTGTTCCCCGTGTCTCATTGATTTTTTTTTTTTTTTTTTTTTTTTATTGATGACTACTCTACCCTACTATTTTGCGAGTACTATTCTCCGTCCGCACACAGTAACATTTTACTACCTTTTTAGAAACAGGCGTGTTACTTCATCCGAAAATATTACATTTTATTTTTTCTTTGTACTCTACAATATTCGAGTCAATTTCGCACAACTTTCTACAACAAGTCTATTTTTTTACCCACACGCTGACGAGATACAGATACAGTGCCCCGGGGAACAGGTCCCTCCACTCTTCCTTACCTCAATTTGATACAACTGTCACAACGACGGGATTTTTTTGACTCCTTTTTTCATCATTTCCTCAAAAATTAATAAGGCAAAAAAATATTGCCAAAAATTTCAATTTTCATAATTTAAAATAACTTCTAAAATCGATTTCGTAACCTATAAGCAATCTGAAGAGATTTTTTTATCGCATTCAAAAAAATAGGGTTCCTATTTTATAAAAAAAACGTGCATTTGTCGATTATAAAATAAAGCTGCTGCAATTGCCGTCTTTGTAGACTCATCTGTATTAACATTATTCCTGGTGAGTTTGTTCCATTTAAAGCTCAGTGTGTGTGGATGTGAATAACTGTATGTGTGAATGTAAGTGTGAGAAAAGAGAGCAAAATGGTTGTTATGGTTACCTAAATTTTATTGTTAAAGTTCTTCTTCTTTATTTTCTTCTTTTCTTTTCACTACAATTTTTTAACTGCATTCCATTCTAATACGAAGTTTTAGCAGGTCATGCTTGCTCATACGTCATTCTTTCATTTCTATTTAACAATAATTTCTCCGCTAAAAAAATCTCTTCTTTTGTTATGCTGATAATTTTTCACAAAGTTATCTAAAAAAAACTATCTCTTGTGGAACCAAGTCTTTAATGCTCTTCTATTTCCTTAATTTTCTTTCTTTATCAAATCTTTACCTTTGCCTACTACCGGTTAGTGTCGCGTCCGTCGCGCTTGATTTTCGTCGTCGTCGACTTGTTTGTTTCTCCCCCGAAGTGTGCGTGCATTCTATTTTCATTTTTTTGAGTGTTCTTTCCGGGCGGTTTGCTTTCAGTTATCTCTTCATGATTTCGCGATTTCGAGTCGAATTTGGATGGTGGAGCAGCGCGCACGCCTTGCAGGATTATTCGTGTTTTGAGCTTAATTTTTTCGGTGATGGTGTTTTTTTTTGCTTTAATTAAGATTAAATTAATTGTTTTGTGATTCTAAAAGCCCTTCCTATATCACCGTTGATCAGAAGGTACGGCGTCGGGTAGATTTTTCAATTATTTTTCAAATAATGTGTTACATTTTCACGGTGAAAAACTCAGTTCTATAGAATCGTTTATTGAAAGACACGCTGACATTTAGGATAGACCAATAGCGCCCGTTTTGATTTTTTTTTATTCGATTGTGAGTAGTGGGACCTCGCGGTTACTCTGCAACATGTTTTTCGGAGCCTTTTATTTGATATTTTATTTTTAATAAGTCCTTCTTTTATCATCGTTGATTGGAAGGCACGCCGCCGGTTAAGTTCGTTTAAGTTATTGTTTTAATTTCATTACAATCAGTTACGTAGTTTCCTGATTTCTTTTCGTTTATATTCGTTAATCGCAATAATTTATTCCAACTGGCAGTTTTAGTATAAGCTCGTCAAACTATCGATTTTATGAAGGGTAAAGCGTCTTTTATTCACTAGTTTTGAAATTTGCTCGCGTTATCAAAATGGTTCAAACAGTAAAAATGTACTGATAAGTCCAGCCCATAGCACAACTGGTCGGTTGGCATGCGTTCGATTAAAAAACTTTTTAAATAATCTATTATTTATCTTTCCGCAGCCGGCTGCCTAAGATTTAAAATTTCCAACCGATAAACAAAATGCTCATGGTCACATCACTGCCACTCGTGAATCCTGACCTCATACCCATCTACTAACCCCCTCAAAACTCATGTGATACTTTGTCGGAGATGCAGTCGATTGGGTGGTCTCTATCACTCAAGTATCGGACTAACATTCCCATCCACTTCCCCGTGACTCTACCACTGGTCGTGGCCGGCGCCGGTATTGATCAGCATGAAAGGGGCCTTTGAGAAGTTGCGAAGCGAGGAAAGATAGCACCCACTCATCTTCCACGGCTCGTGGATGTAACTTCTGGAGGTCCTGGTCAATAACGGAGTAGCAACTGCGGGTGGGCACCTATGCTTATGCTTATGCTTATGCTTATAAAATAAAGCTGCTGCAATTTTTTCATAGTTTGTGTCATTCCCAAAAAACGGTCCGAAAAATAATGTGCAATATATTTAAAAAGCATTCTGATGTGTTGAGAATAATTTTCAACATGTTTGAGTTAATTTTGAAATATATTGAGTTTATGTGAATTTGTGATGTACAAGACCGCAAAAAGTTATTTTCCGCAAAAATATTTTTGTTAAAACTTAGATTTTTTTTAAAAACTGCTGTATTATGCATTTTCATTGCCATTTTCAATTGAAATATTGAAATTCAGGCTTGTTATTATAATTTTTTATATTTTTTCAGTTTCCCCCTAAACACAAATTTTTAAAAATAATTGCATGGGCCTAGTTATGAATCAAAATTTTTTATAGCTTAACTTATTCGAAGGATACAAATTATTTCAATATTTGAGCAAACTTTTGATTAACAAATAATCTAGAAATACTCTTCGTTATAAATAAATTTTTGTCCCTCAGCCCTGATAAAAGGTGTCAAAGGGGGGTAAAAATAGCAGTGATGGTATTGTCAAAAAATGCTTTTTTTTATAAAATCATAAAAAAAATCCTAAAGATTCACGTCTTTATCCGATCTTTATAATGAAAAAATTACATTTGTAAATATAAAATGCTAAGGGTGTCCCATTCGATCATTAATAAAAATATTAACATTATTCATTACATTCTGGACAATTCACAATCGAATGTATTATTGTTTTTTTTCTATTGAAAATTTCTATTTAAGAATTTTTTGTTTTTCCCTTGAAACTGAGGGAAAGTTTTGAAGGGGGAAGAAACATATTTCAAATGATTTTTTTTTTCTGAGCTAAAAAATATTTAAATATTATAATATAAATGAGATAAGAGAAGCTCAATTTTTATCCAGACATAAAAGGCCTAAAACTCTACAAAATAACAACATTAATTATTGAACATACTGTGCAAAAATATGTGGATTATATTATAAGGTTTACTAGAAGAAATTCATGTTTAAACATTTGAGCCATTTTTGAATGTTATTAACAGAAAAGAATAGAATTTGGACACATTTTTCTCACAGATTTAAAAAAATTAGTGTAAAGATTTAAGAAAATATACAATGTATTCATTTCATAATATGCGTTATCTTTATTTATTTATTTTTTATTTTTTTTGATAAAATAATATTTGGCCATTATCATTATTGTTTTTATTGTGTATATTGTTTCTTTTTAATTTATTTATCAATGACAATATAAAAATTTTGTTTGGTAATTATTTGTTCTAAATTTGAATTCAAAATCTCTTGCAATAAAAAATAAAATAAAGTAAAAAAAGTAAAATCAGGAGGTACATTTTTATTAAAAGCTTTAGAATTTCAATGGAAATAGAAGTCTTATAAACTTAAAACGAGCTTAAATGCATTTTTCTGAATGATTGATCATATTTATCATGTTTTGATCGTTGAAAATATTTTGATTTTTTATGAAATTCCAATGTACAGCATCACAAAAACATTATATTCTAGAAAAAAATGTTTCATCAATTTTAAGATATTTAAGAAAATGCATTCTAAAACGCTTTTTTCATTCAAATGTAACAACTGTGGCTTGCAATAAAAATTATTGCCCCCTCTTGGCATTGATCAGAGACGAGTGACATAAACTTTAAAAAAATATTTGTAACGGAATTAATTTTAGAAAAATAAATAAATAAGCTAAACTATTTATGACAATTAGTTCAAAAAACAATTCAAACTTTTTAAATAACAGATTTGGTTATAGAATTAATGCATCAAACCAATAATAAAGTTTTTGCATATAAGAACATATGAAATGCTCATTCATTATTAGAATTGGTTAAATTTGAATACTGCACTTCTATTCTTTATGTTGTTGACTTACAAACTATAAAATATCGCTTGAAATATTTTTTTTAGCCAATCGAATCATCCAAATCAATCTATTATTGATTATCCGAAAATCAATCCCACTACCCTAGTGTGGTAGTTGTGCAACTCAACTCTGTGACAACAACTGGCGTTCCACTGCTGCTGCTACTGTTTGTGACTAGAGAACTGCTTTTCGAAGGACGACGACGACGACACTGAGGGAGCAGGGAATATGAATTTGATATATTACAAGTATGAAAGCCGCAGACACAATTGCCATTCTATTAGCGACGTGGTCACGGCCCCTGAGGATCTAGCCAGAGACGGTGGGAAGTGGGGGGGCGGGGTCAACCAGGGACTGTGATCGTCACGTGCAGCCGAGCGTGCATTTTTTTGCTGTTGCCTTTTTGGAGCAGCCCTGCATCATGGGCCAGTTGCAGTTGTCACATGGTTGTGGGGACATTTTGCGAACGAAAACGAACCGAAAAACGCATAACTGGAACGGAAGCCTACAATCGGAGCGGCTGGGGAAGGCCGTCTCAAAAATGGCCACCGCAGAACTGGCTGAAACCGAACCGGAGATGGAGTGCGAGTGTGGTTGAAATCCAATTTCAAGTTATGTTTGGTCAGCTATTTCTTTTTGTCTTTTTGAAATCATACGTCTGTTGCAGATTTTGGTGGATGTACATTTCTGATTGTGAGAGAAGTTAAGATTGCTAGAACTTTAATAACATAATGACAATTTAAGATTTTTTTGGGGATCTCTTCTACGATTAACTACTTTGCATTCAAGGGAATGCCGTCTACCAGACCTGAGTTTACTACGAGGTCACCGTATCGTATGATACCTCGTGCTGTGTCCCCTGTGGGCTGTTATCAGCCTTGCAATAAAACGCCAACATCAACACCAGGCCGTTGGAAGACAAAAAATGAGAGGGAATTGGCCAGTGTCTTGTGAACCTTCGTGGTGAACGGACACTTGAGCTGCGGTATTTTTTACTACCTAAGCTCAGAGTTATTTCAAAACAAAATTCACAGTCTTTTTAAAGACTACCTGAGTTATTTTCCAAAATTCTAAACAGTCTTTTCAAGACTAACCCCGCCTGAAATTTTGTTGTATTTTACAAACGAAGCCATCTTTTAAGAGAACTTTGCTTGCAAAATGCGTCAAAACAAAGGTAAACGCAAATCTTCTGAAGATTTGGTCGTTACGTCGGTGAAGCGTTTGAACGCTAAACCGGCTAACGGAAACAGAAAAAGAAAACAGCCTCTTCTGAGGTCTGATTCTGATTCTGAATGTGAGGTCAATCCTCCAATTCCATTGACAAACAGTTTCGGTGTTTTATCCGAAACTGATGACAAGGAACCTTCTCCTCGTACTGAGCCTTCTGCCGTCGAGAAACGAGTAAAGGCTCCGCCAATTGTTGTGACTTCCGTCTCCGATTTGGCCAGCTTTCGAACGCAACTGAAGAATTGCAAGGAAACTTGCAATTTGAAGGTTTCGTTCCAGCTTGGTCGAAGAGGAGAATGTCGCTTGTTGACGGAATCTTTACAAGATCACCAAACTTTTGTTGGTTATTTGAAAAACCACAAACACAATTTCTACACGTATGAGACCAAGAATGCTCGGCCATTCAAGGCGGTCTTGAAAGGTCTCTCCAACGACTTGTCGGTGGATGAGATCAAAAACGAACTTAAGGTGTTGCTTGGCTTTGCCCCATCCCAAGTAATACCAATGAAGAAAAAATCAAACGGGAATATTTCTCGCTTTGGTTTGACTTCACAATTTTATCTGATTCATTTCAACAGAAATGAAATCAACAATTTGAAACTTTTGGACAAAGTTCAGTTTTTGTTCCATGTACGGGTAAAGTGGGAGCATTTTAAGAAACATGGCGGTAATGGCCAGAATCTGACCCAGTGCCGGCGTTGCCAGGCATTCGGTCACGGTACTGATCATTGCGCCATGGTTCCAAAATGCATGGTTTGCGGGGATTCTTCTCACGACAAGACAATTGTCCCGTGAAAGAAGTCACCCAATTTAAATGTGCAAATTGTGGTGGAAATCACAAATCAAATTTTTGGGATTGCCCCATCAGAAAAAGGTTTTGGATTCTCGTGCTAAGCATCAGCCGAAATCCAAACCGAAATTTTCTCAAAGTCAGGTTGTACCTGCATCTTTAAATCAAACGTTCGTGCTGTCTCACTCGAACAATTCTAGAAATACCCCTACCGTGGAAAAGTTAGGTAACAACAATGGCATTTCTTATGCTAACGTCGTTTCGGGTACCTCAAATCTCATTTGAAAATTTTTCTGCTGGCAACGCTTTGGGATCTTCTGATCTCGGCGATGTTACGTTTGAAAAAATGACTTTTTTGCAAAACTCACTGTTTGGTTTGATTCAAACAATGAGTAATGCTACATCCATGATGGAAGCAATCCAGATTGGATTAAAATTTGCGAATGATGTTGTGCTTACCCTGAAGTTTAATCATGGATCTAAGTAATTCCATCAATATTATGAATTTTAATGCTCGCTCTTTAAAAGCGAAAGAAAATGAATTTTTCAACTTTTACGAGTTCATAACGTGCATGTTGCTGTTATAACCGAAACATTTTAAAAACTGGCACTTATTTGAAAAGTGATCCAGATTATAAAGTTATAACTAATAACCGAATGAATCGAAATGGCGGTGGAGTTGCAATAGTTATCCACCGTAGTATGACTTATAGCACGTTACGTGACTTTAAGTTAAAAGTTATTGAAAGTTTGGGCATTGAACTTGAAACTTCTTTTGGGAAAATTATGATTGCAGCTGCATATTTGCCTTTCCAATGCACTGGGGAAAATAAAAATTATTTCAAAGGGGATTTGAATAAACTTACTCGGCATAGATCTCGATTTTTGATCATCGGTGATTTTAATGCAAAACACCAATCTTGGAATAATTCAAAAGTAAATTCCAATGGTAAAATTCTATTCAGAGATTGCACTTCTGGTCTTTATTCGGTTTTATACCCGAATGGACCAACTTGCTTTTCTTCTGTTAGAAATCCATCAAAATTGATTTGGTTTTGACAAATCAAAGTCAGTATTGTGGTCCTTTAGTGACTCATGCTGATTTTGATTCTGATCACCTCCAGTAACTTTTTCACTTTCTCATGAAGCAGTTACCAGACCCAATAGTTCTGTGTTTAATTACCACAAAGCTAATTGGGACAGGTATCAGCATCATATTGAGAATAATTTAAATCATGATTTTGTTTTAGAAACCAAAGCTGATATTGATTCAGCCTTGGAATCTTTAACTAATGCAATTTTGGATGCTAGGAATATTGCTATTCCTAAAGTCCAAGTCAAATTTGATTCTCCCATTATTGATGACGATCTTCAGCTTCTGATTCGTCTGAAAATGTTCGCCGAAGACAGTATCAACGTTCTCGTGATCCTGCACTGAAGCGAATTCAAAAGATTTGCAAAAGGTTATTGACCACAGATTCACTCTCCTGCGAAATGAAAAGTTCGCAAGAGATGTCGAACAAATTAAACCTTATTCCAAACCTTTTGGAAACTTTCAAAGGTTCTTAAGAAACCTCAAAACCCATCCCTTCTTTAAAAGATGGTGATAATATTCTATTAACTAATGGGGAAAAGCTCAAAAACTTGCTCAGCAGTTTGAGAGTGCTCATAATTTCAACTTGAATGTTTTGAGTCCTATTGAAAATCAAATTTCAATAGAATTTCAGAATATTGTTGAACAAGAATTTTCATCAGATGAAGTTTTTAATACGGATCTGAATGAAATAAAATCTATTATCAAAAATTTAAAAATATGAAAGCCCCTGGTGAGGATGGCATTTTTACATTTTAATTAAAAATTACCAGAAGCAACTTTAAGTTGCTTGGTCAAAATTTTCAACAAATGTTTTGATTTGGCATATTTTCCCAGTAGTTGGAAAAATGCCAAAGTAATTCCGATTTTGAAACCGGATAAAAATCCTGCTGAAGCCTCAAGCTATCGGCCCATTAGTTTGCTTTCATCTATTAGTAAATTATTCGAAAGAATAATTCTTAATAGAATGATGACGCACATTAATGAAAATTCAATTTTCGCTGATGAGCAGTTTGGATTTCGCCTTGGGCATTCAACTACTCATCAGTTGTTGAGAGTTTCAAATTTAATTCGAAGCAACAAATCTGAGGGCTATTCTACTGGCGCTGCTCTTCTAGACATAGAAAAAGCATTTGACAGTGTTTGGCATAAAGGTTTGATTGCGAAATTGAAAAGGTTTAATTTTCCGATTTATATCGTGAAAATTATTCAAAATTATTTGACGGATCGTACTCTGCAGGTATGTTATCAGAATAGCAAATCTGATCAACTACCTGTACGTGCTGGCGTCCCTCAAGGAAGCATTTTGGGTCCAATTTTATACAATATTTTTACTTCTGACTTGCCTGATTTGCCCCCAGGATGTCAGAAATCACTTTTTGCTGATGACACAAGCATCTCCGCCAAAGGCAGAAGCCTTCGTGTCATCACAAGAAGATTACAAAAAGCTTGGATATTTTCAATTCTTATTTGAAAGAATGGAAAATTACTCCAAATGCTGCAAAACTCAACTTATTATTTTCCCTCACAAACCAAGGGCTGATTTTCTTAAACCAAAAAGTCATCACATTATAAAGATGAATGAGGTAAATTTAAAGTGGGAGGATCAAGTGAAATATCTTGGACTTGGTTTTGACAAAAACCTTACTTACAAGGATCACATTGAAAGTATCCAGGTTAAATGTAACAAATATATTAAATGTTTGTATCCACTTATAAACAGGAATTCTAGACTTTGTCTCAAGAATAAACTGTTAATTTATAAACAAATTTTCAGACCTGCCATGCTTTATGCTGTGCCGATCTGGACAAGCTGTTGCTTAACCAGGAAGAAAAACTTCAGAGGATTCAGAACAAAATTCTGAAAATGATTCTGAAACTTCCTCCTGGTTCAGCACCAGTGAACTTCATCAATTAGCCGAAGTTGACACTTTGGATGTTATGTCCAATAAGATAATTGATGCATTTCGACAAAAATCATTGCAGTCTTCAGCTGCATTGATCCGCTCTTTATATAGTTTATAAGTTAGTTTTAAGGTATCCCTTTTCCCTTTTGTACATGTAGGACCTCCTACATTTGAAATCACTGAATAGCGAAAGCTACAATATTTCATGAATAAATGAAAGTTGCTAGTATTTAAAATTGAGGTGAAAAGTCATCGTTTGTGATTGGACACTCAACAATATTTTAACTGAATGAATGTACATGGAAAAGAAATTTGAATAAATATAAATTAAAAAAAAAAAAAAAAAAAAAAGAGGGAATTGGAGTAAAATGGTATTTTTCCGATTTATTTTGATACAAAATTTTCATTGAATTCCACTGTTTACTAATAACTTCTTAAAGTACCATAACTTGTCAAGATGAAACATTTTCCAACTCCAGAAGTCCATCTTACCTCATAGACTAACACAACCTGGCTCCAACCCGACACCACCCCCTTGACAAATCTCGGCACTCTTTTGGCTTGACGCCACATGAAAGGCCGGTCGGCGCGCCCCGAATCTGTTCCGGCGGACTGATTTTTGTGTGTATAATTTTGAAATTATTCCGATAATAAAGTTTGATGAGCGGCGGCAATGTGTTTTGCACTGTGGAATAAAAGATAAAAAGGACAGCTCGACGAGATTGTCGCCCATTAAACGCTCCAACTGCGATATTTTCGGTGGGGGCCCGAAACTGGTCCGGCCATGACGAGCCCTCGTCTTTCCTCTTTTCACAAATTTTCCAGGAAGGGTGGAAAATCGCTGAAATGAGTGCAATCAGCGGAATTGACGGGGGACCGGACTTGAAAGGCTTGTTTTATTGATATCAAATTTTTGGTGATTTTGAGAAGTGAAATGGTCTGAGTTGTCATTAGGAGAGATAATTACTGATTGGAGATTGTATTCAAAATTTACATGAAGTGATTTCTACAAAATTGTATCTACTGAAACACTTGGATGAAAATCTACTAGAAATCAACCAATTTTTGTAACCACTAAATCAACCGAATGGCATCTGCCACATTCAACCTCACTTCCTGGACCGATATCCAAACCTAATGGTCAAATCCAAAAACCTAACCCAAACTGTCATCGACCCCGACCTCATCTCAGAGGCTCCACTAGGTAATTGCAAACCTTAAACCACAGCAGGGAACATCAAGTCCTGTGTATCCATTTCAGCTGTTTGGACGCACACCACAGAATCAGGACTCTGCTCCTCAGTCAGTAATCACGTAACCTTCTGGAACGGAAATGAGAAATGGTCAGCTGTGGTCCTGCCGGGTTTTCGGTCCGATTTCAATCTCTGACTCGGTTGCAAATGTAATGGCCATTTGCTCTGTCTCGTGGATCTAGCATAGAACACCCCGGAATCGATTTTGGGTTCCATTTCTGGATAGGGAGATGAAGACAGGGCCACAGCCGGATTTTAATGACTTTGGTCTGATAGATGAGAAACGCTTTGACAGCTCATTATTTTGCTGGAGCAAAAAAGGTACGAGGATGTTCTTAGGAAGGGGGGAATCTTTTTGGAATAATGGAGAAAAGAATGTTTTGGTATGAAATTTGGACATTTTTCATCGAACTTTTGAGTCTAAATCGAAATAGTATTACATTATTACCCAAGTAACATTTTTTTCCAGGAGTTCTACGAGAGCTCTTCAACATAGCTACAGCATAGCAGTTTGGACCGCGGCAGGATAAAATTCTCTTCAAAACTTCTGCAGGAGTTTGGAAGAGTACTTGAAGAGAGTTTTATCTTACCGCGGTCCAAACTGCTATGCTGTAGCTATCTTGAAGAGCTCTTGCAGAACTCCTGGAAAAAATGTTACTTGGGTAACACGGTAAATAAATCATTTCGAAAAAAATGTCAATTCAAATCCTAACTTTAACTGAAGCCATGACAAAAAAATTTATTTTTTTCTTATTCCAAACTTTTTCTATAACAAACAAATAAGAAAGTTTAAAATCAAAGAAAATACAATTTATTTCATTTGTTTCACTTCCAAGGTGAGATAAAAACCTGTTTTAAGAAATTCCACCGAAATTCACAATGTTTTTTTAGATGTTTAGATGTATGTCAAAATATTTTTTTTTTTTCATGAAAATTTCTAAAATTTTAATGCAATTGAATGTGTGTTCCAAAATCTGTATCTTGAAAAGGAATATTCTGATCGATGATATGACTTTCACTTTCAAGACTTACAAAAAAACACATTTTTATCACTTAACAGCATAAAAATATGTTTCAGTGGACTAAAGAGGCATCTGAGAAATTCTGTAGAAGTTTTTTTTCGAGATTTTAAATCTCGGTATTTTTTAACATTCCAACGCCCAAGGCTCCAAAAAAGTTGGAACGGTAACTTCAACTCAATGGTTCTCGGGCATAACTCAACCAATCAAGATGATTCTTCTTTCCAGTGATTTGTTAGGATGTCTAGATGATTCTAGACTTTTGCAGAGCTTAATTTGATCAAATCTGTAATTTTTGCGATCAAAAACATCGTTTCAACTTTTTTTTTCGCGTGTAAAAGAATTCGCCGAAAATTCCGCGGAGGCAGTTGTTTAAAAAAAGTTGGAACGATGTTTTCGGTCGCAGAAATTACAGATTTGTTCAAATCAAGTTCTGCAAAATTTTAGGATCATCTAAACATTCTTACAAATCACTGGGAACAAGAATCGTCCCGATTGGTTGAGTTATGCCCGAGAACGGGCGTGTTGAAGTTACCGTTCCAACTTTTTTGGGAGGCTTGGGCGTCCGTGTAAGTTGGACATGCGTTGGGCGTTCCAGTGTTAATAAAGCTTTATCTATTCATTGCCTGTATGTATGTTGCATCTTGAAAAGTGATTTCCTGCATTCGGCAAAGTTTTAGGTAACGATTAGAACGTTCAAGGAAAAAAATACATTGAATAAACTTTATTTGTAGTAGGTATTTTATCACTGAACGTTTCATTAATAAAATTCCTTATTTTTAATTTACAAAAAAAATC
The DNA here is from genome assembly GCF_015732765.1 of Culex quinquefasciatus. Taxonomy (NCBI): domain Eukaryota; kingdom Metazoa; phylum Arthropoda; class Insecta; order Diptera; family Culicidae; genus Culex; species Culex quinquefasciatus. The sequence goes on along the minus strand of NC_051862.1, from coordinate 47,070,740 downwards.
AATACGTTTATGAAGACTTGAAAAGGCATCTTTTGCGCGAGAGTAAAGGATGGTGCAAAATCTTGCACCAGAGATAAAAACCTTTGATAAAAATGTGATGTTTGGAATAATCGAAAATATCTTTTTTACAAAATTGCCAAAAGCATTTCTAAGATGCAAAATAAAATTAAAGATCGAAAAATACTTCACACATTTCGGTTATAGTTCTGTAATGATGTTTAAGGCATTTAAAAGACTATTTTTCTGAAAAAAATTGACCGTTGTTGAATGGACTGCTGAGACATAGACTCAGTTTTTCTTAGTGTCATCAAATAAAAAATCACCATACAACTCGTGGTATCTCGTAAACTACTGAATCAAATTTCAATGCTAAAAAAATGATCTTTTGTGAAATTTTCTGATCTTTTTTTTTGTTAATGTCAATCAAAATATTTTTTTTTAATTTAGAATGACCTTTTGAAAGCGTCATCAATACTTTTAAAACAGCAAGATTTTCAAATTGAAAAAGGTTATTAACATGGTTTGAAAAAGGTAACCTTAAAATACTAACAAGAGGAAAACGATGTACTTCAAAACGTTTACTTTATTTCGTATCAAATTAGATTCATAAATTTTGTTTGACAATATTGATCCTGTAACTTGGATTATGCCCGCAGTTTTCTACCGCACTTTTGACAACGAGAATTCAAAAAACTAGGCAACCGCTCGTTCTTTATTTACATTTCCAGTCGTAGTTTCCACCAAACTGGACTTTCGCACTTCAAAATTTCCAGTGACAGCTGGAAAACAAGCGATAAACCTCGGCTCGCTTTGATCATGTTTGAGGAAATTTAAAACTAGTAGTTTGACAAGTCGCAATAGTGCGATTGATAGTAATAATTTAGTGCTAAGTCCAAGTTAGTGGGTATTCAAGTGGTAGAAATGACAGTTTTCCCATAAGGAATAGGGGAACTATACCCTTTCTTAGCCTTTTTCTATTATCGGCCTATCAGCACTTTGGTCATGAATTACAGCTTAAATAAAGTGTTTTTGACTGTTTCAAAGCAATAAATAGCTCAAATAAAAATGAGCAAACAACTCTTCATTGTTGATACATCTGAAAGTGTTGATTTAATAGCGAAAAACGGCAAATGTGATGAGAATTGGTCGAACGGCTTAGTGTGATTAAAAAGGGTATAATTCCCCTACATACACTAAATCCCCTAAATACGCTCCCCCCGATTGCGCCTCCCCCGTTTTGCGCCCCCCGAATTGCGCTCAAACCCCGAAATAACGCTCCCCCCAAATAACGCTCTAATGGGCGCAAATCGGGGGAGCGTTATTGCGGGGTTTTAGCGTAAATGGGGCTTTTTAAATGTACTTTATTTACATATAAATGAAACATTTGTATAAGGGGTCATACACAAAACACGGATAAGGGGCCATCCACAAATCTGGATATCCAAGAACTCTCGGAAGTCATGTCCTAGATATCTACTTGATCAACGGGGTCTATATGGTGAACTAACCATCGGTATAGCTTCAGGTAGCTTCAGTGAACCACGATGGATATTCTGGGGTATGTTGGATTGTTATGGGTCCTCCAGGAACTCCCGGAAGTTATGACCTGATGATCTACATGATCAACGGGGGTCTATATGGGTGTATTAACCATCGGTATAGCTTCAGGTAGCTTCAGTGAACGACGATGAATACCCTTCGCCATGTTGGATTGTTATGGGTCCTCCAGGAACTCCCGGAGTTATGACCTGATGATCTACCTGACCAACGGGGTCTATATTGGTGTATTAATCATCGGTATAGCTTCAGGTAGCTTCAGTGAACCACGATGGATATCCTTCGCTATGTTGGATTGTTATGGGTCCTCCAAGAACTCCCGGAGTTATGACCTGATGATCTACCTGATCAACGCGGGTCTATATGGGTGTGTTAACCATCGGTATAGCTTCAGGTAGCTTCAGTGAGTCACGATGGATACCCTTCGCCATGTTGGATTGTTATGGGTCCTCCAGGAACTCCAAGTTATGACCTGATGATCTACCTGACCAACGGGGTCTATATGGGTGTATTAATCATCGGTATAGCTTCAGGTAGCTTCAGTGAACCACGATGGATATCCTTCGCTATGTTGGATTGTTATGGGTCCTCCAAGAACTCCCGGGAGTTATGACCTGATGATCTACCTGATCAACGCGGGTCTATATGGGTGTATTGACCATCGGTAAAGCTTCAGGTAGCTTCAGTGAACCACGAAGGATATTCTAGATTACATTGATTGTTATGGGTCCTCCAGGAACTTCCGGGAGTTATGACCTGATGATCTACATGATCAACGGGTGTCTATATGGGTGTATTAACCATCGGTATAGTTTCAGGTAGCTTCACTGAACCACGAAGGATACTCTGAGGTACGTTGAATTGTTATAGGTGGTCAAGGAACTATTGCAAGTCATGACCTGGATATCTGCCAGATCAACGGAGGTTTATATGGATGAATTAATCATCGGTATAGCTTCAGGTAACTTCAGTGAAGAGTTCCTGGAGGACCCATAACAATCCAACGTACCCCAGAATATCCATCGTGGTTCACTGCAGTAACCTGAAGCTATACCGATGGTTAATACACCCATATAGACCCCGTTGATCAGGTAGATCATCAGGTCATAACTCCCGGGAGTTCCTGGAGGACCCATAACAATCCAACATGGCGAAGGGTATTCATCGTCGTTCACTGAAGCTACCTGAAGCTATACCGATGGTTAATACACCCATATAGACCCCCGTTGATCATGTAGATCATCAGGTCATAACTTCCGGGAGTTCCTGGAGGACCCATAACAATCCAACATGACGAAGGTTATCCATCGTGGTTCACTGAAGCTACCTGAAGCTATACCGATGGTTAATATACCCATATAGACCCCCGTTGATCAGGTAGATCATCAGGTCATAACTCCTGGGAGTTCCTGGAGGACCCATAACAATCCAACATGGCGAAGGGTATTCATCGTGGTTCACTGAAGCTACCTGAAGCTATACCGATGGTTAATACACCATATAGATCCCCGTTGATCAGGTAGATCATCAGGTCATAACTTCCGGGAGTTCCTGGAGGACCCATAACAATCCAACATACCCCAGAATATCCATCGTGGTTCACTGAAGCTACCTGAAGCTATACCGATGGTTAGTTCACCCATATAGACCCCGTTGATCAAGTAGATATCTAGGGCATGACTTCCGGGAGTTCTTGGATACCCAGATTTTGGATGGCCCCTTATCCGTGTTTTGTGTATGACCCTTATACAAATGTTTCATTTATATGTAAAAAAGTACATTTAAAAGAAACCCCATTTTACGCCAAAACCCCGCAATAACGCTCCCCCGATTTGCGCTCAAACCCCGAAATAACGCTCCCCCCGTTTGCGCTCAAACCCCGAAATAACGCTCCCCCGAATTGCGCTCTCCCCCGGTGTGCGCCCCCCCAAAAAGAGCGCATATGGGGGATTTAGTGTAGTAGAAAAAAGCAAACACTGCTCAAATGGAAAGGCTCCATTGCGCAATATTATTGAACTATATTGATTATTAAAATTTATGCAAACATTATTTTTAAATATTCAAAATAAAGATGAATTTTTAAGTCCCCTCTAATATTTTTTTCCGTGTATTTATTTAAGTCCTAATCACCAGGGCTGTGGAGTCGGAGTCGGTGGAGTCGGGTCTTTTTGGGGACCTGGAGTCGGAGTCGGAGTCGGAGTCGTCAAAACTCGAACAGCTGGAGTCGGAGTTATCTAAAGTTCAACAAAAAATATCTTTTTTTTTATTGTTTAGTATTTGTTATAATGCAGGTTAATTCATAAAACTTTTTATTTTTAAATTGTTTTTTAAAGTCGCATGCATTGCGTTGCCATTTTTTTCTTTTTTTTTAAATAAATTTATCAGATGAGCAATTCTCTATGAAATCGGTCGATTTCAACCTTTTTTATTTTTTGTTTTTTTTTTGCTATTTGACTCAAACTTTATGGGGGCCTTCCCACAAGAAGCCATTTTGTGTCAATGATTCACTCATAGTTATCTCAATACAATTTTGGCAGAAGTTCATATAAAAATGGTACGTAAATATTCGAAAATCTGTAACATAACTTTTCAAGATTTTTTTTTATTTGTTTTGGTGACTTCGGCAAAGTTGTAGATATTGTAGAAAACTATTAAAAACAGGTACACGGACAAAACATTTGGTGATTTTTTAATTACGTTTTATTTACAAAAAATAAATTTCAGAAAATCAAAATTTTTAAATTTTTGAGTTTTTTTTTTGTTTTTTTTTTTTTTCAGGGGACAAAACCCTGCATCAAGCCATCCTGAAGTATGAACCAAAACTTTGCCGACGAGTCATGATTTTTTTAAATAGTGATTTATGTAAAAATTGAAAACTTGTACTTAACATTTTCTGACCTAATTATTGATGTAAAATCGAATTTGCCATCGAAAAGTATTTTACACATTTTTTGAGTAAGTACACCGTTTTAAAAATATATCCATTCAAAGCAAAATTTTGCCGAAAAATCTGTTTTTTTAATTTTTAAAATAGTGTCCATGATTGTCCATTTCTAAAAATATTGAATGTTTGATTGATTGATAAAAATGTGATGTTTGGAATAATCGAAAATATCTTTTTTACAAAATTGCCAAAAGCATTTCTAAGATGCAAAATAAAATTAAAGATCGAAAAATACTTCACACATTTCGGTTATAGTTCTGTAATGATGTTTAAGGCATTTAAAAGACTATTTTTCTGAAAAAAATTGACCGTTGTTGAATGGACTGCTGAGACATAGACTCAGTTTTTCTTAGTGTCATCAAATAAAAAATCACCATACAACTCGTGGTATCTCGTAAACTACTGAATCAAATTTCAATGCTAAAAAAATGATCTTTTGTGAAATTTTCTGATCTTTTTTTTGTTAATGTCAATCAAAATATTTTTTTTTTAATTTAGAATGACCTTTTGAAAGCGTCATCAATACTTTTAAAACAGCAAGATTTTCAAATTGAAAAAGGTTATTAACATGGTTTGAAAAAGGTAACCTTAAAATACTAACAAGAGGAAAACGATGTACTTCAAAACGTTTACTTTATTTCGTATCAAATTAGATTCATAAATTTTGTTTGACAATATTGATCCTGTAACTTGGATTATGCCCGCAGTTTTCTACCGCACTTTTGACAACGAGAATTCAAAAAACTAGGCAACCGCTCGTTCTTTATTTACATTTCCAGTCGTAGTTTCCACCAAACTGGACTTTCGCACTTCAAAATTTCCAGTGACAGCTGGAAAACAAGCGATAAACCTCGGCTCGCTTTGATCATGTTTGAGGAAATTTAAAACTAGTAGTTTGACAAGTCGCAATAGTGCGATTGATAGTAATAATTTAGTGCTAAGTCCAAGTTAGTGGGTATTCAAGTGGTAGAAATGACAGTTTTCCCATAAAGAATAGGGGAACTATACCCTTTCTTAGCCTTTTTCTATTATCGGCCTATCAGCACTTTGGTCATGAATTACAGCTTAAATAAAGTGTTTTTGACTGTTTCAAAGCAATAAATAGCTCAAATAAAAATGAGCAAACAACTCTTCATTGTTGATACATCTGAAAGTGTTGATTTAATAGCGAAAAACGGCAAATGTGATGAGAATTGGTCGAACGGCTTAGTGTGATTAAAAAGGGTATAATTCCCCTACATAGTAGAAAAAAGCAAACACTGCTCAAATGGAAAGGCTCCATTGCGCAATATTATTGAACTATATTGATTATTAAAATTTATGCAAACATTATTTTTAAATATTCAAAATAAAGATGAATTTTTAAGTCCCCTCTAATATTTTTTTCCGTGTATTTATTTAAGTCCTAATCACCAGGGCTGTGGAGTCGGAGTCGGTGGAGTCGGGTCTTTTTGGGGACCTGGAGTCGGAGTCGGAGTCGGAGTCGTCAAAACTCGAACAGCTGGAGTCGGAGTCGGAGTCGGAGTTATCTAAAGTTCAACAAAAAATATCTTTTTTTTTATTGTTTAGTATTTGTTATAATGCAGGTTAATTCATAAAACTTTTTATTTTTAAATTGTTTTTTAAAGTCGCATGCATTGCGTTGCCATTTTTTTCTTTTTTTTTAAATAAATTTATCAGATGAGCAATTCTGTATGAAATCGGTCGATTTCAACCTTTTTTATTTTTTGTTTTTTTTTGCTATTTGACTCAAACTTTATGGGGGCCTTCCCACAAGAAGCCATTTTGTGTCAATGATTCACTCATAGTTATCTCAATACAATTTTGGCAGAATTTCATATAAAAATGGTACGTAAATATTCGAAAATCTGTAACATAACTTTTCAAGATTTTTTTTTATTTGTTTTGGTGACTTCGGCAAAGTTGTAGATATTGTAGAAAACTATTAAAAACAGGTACACGGACAAAACATTTGGTGATTTTTTAATTACGTTTTATTTACAAAAAATAAATTTCAGAAAATCAAAATTTTTAAATTTTTGAGTATTTTTTGTTTTTTTTTTTTTTTTTTTCAGGGGACAAAACCCTGCATCAAGCCATCCTGAAGTATGAACCAAAACTTTGCCGACGAGTCATGATTTTTTTTTTAAATAGTGATTTATGTAAAAATTAAAAACTTGTACTTAACATTTTCTGACCTAATTATTGATGTAAAATCGAATTTGCCATCGAAAAGTATTTTACACATTTTTTGAGTAAGTACACCGTTTTAAAAATATATCCATTCAAAGCAAAATTTTGCCGAAAAATCTGTTTTTTTAATTTTTAAAATAGTGTCCATGATTGTCCATTTCTAAAAATATTGAATGTTTGGCCCTATTAAAATGTTAGTATTCATTAAAAAAAATTTCCAAAAAGATCGGAAAATTTCACGAATGTTTCATTTTTCAATATTGAAAATCGGACTGCTGATATATAGACATTAGAAAATGGAGGGTTGTTTGGGTTAGACTTAAAAAAATCAATTTTCCTGTTTCTTTTATCCGCTGTATGTCAGCAACAAGTGGTCAAATCTTCTTAGACGAAATAGTAGGAAATTTTCTGAACTTTTCGATAAAGATATTTTCAGGAATGAACAATCATAGACACTTTTTTCTAAAATAAAAAAAAACGGAATTTTTCGGACAATATTTAACTTTGAATACTATATTTTTAAAACGGTACACTTAATAAAAAAATTGTAAAGTACTTTTCGATTACAAATTCGATTGTATTCGAAAAATGAGGCCGAAAAATTTTAAATACGTGATTTATTGTTTTACAAAAATCACTATTTTTTAAAAATCAGAAAACGTCGGCAAAATTTTGGTCCATACTTCTGAATTGATCTTCTAAAATCCCTTAAAAACTGGAGATATTTATTGATTTCTGTTTCAATTACGTTTAAAACTTGTTACCTGGAAAGTTTTTTTTTCACTTTTGTGATTCGAACTTATTTTCCTTGAGAAAAACATAACAATTAGAGAGTATTTAAGTAATCCTATTCAACAATGTTTTCAAAATAATAGTCTAACTTTTGAAATTTTTTAAAATATGTGGAGTCGGAGTCGGAGTCGAAGCTAACCATTTGTTGAAAGCTGGAGTCGGAGTCGAAGTCGGAGTCGGAGTCGGAGTCGGCTAGAGTTTGTAGGCCGGAGTTGGAATCGGAGTCGGTTCGAGCTGAAAGCCGGAGCTGGAGTCAGAGTCGGAGTCGGCTTATCTCAGAAAGCTGGAGTCGGAGTCGGAGTCGTTTGAAACATGACCCGACTCCGCAGCCCTGCTAATCACAACCTACATCTTTGTTGGAGACGTCAAATCGATCGGAAAATCTCTTTTTAAATTACAGATTTTTGAACATTTTCACGTGCCCATTTTGTATGACGAAGAAGAATCATCAAAATTGTATTGTACGACCCCTTCCATTTTTGAACATGCGAAAAAAGAGATGTTTTTCAATAATTTACAGCCTGAAACGGTGATTAGATAAAAATTTGGTGCCAAAGGGACTTTTATGTAAAATTAGACACACGATTTGATGGCGTACTCAGAATTCCGAAAAAACGTATTTTTCATCGAGAAAAATACTAAAAAAATTTTAAAAATTCTCTCATCTTCTGTTACCTGACTGTAAACAAAATTTTTCATTTTAAAATTTCGTGTTTTTTCTAACTTTGCAGGGTTATTTTTAAGAGTGTAACAATGTTCTACAAAGTTGTAAAGCAGGGTTATTCCCAAACTTAAACTGTACTCCATTTTACGTTAAATAAAATTTCTGAATCTAACATAAAATCACAATAAAGGTAAAAATGAAAAATTTGAAGTAAAATAGATCTAATGATTCGGTTGACGCATATGAAAAGGGAATAACCAATTCAAGAGAATCATATTTTTAAAACAAATTCAAATTAATTCAAATTCATAATGTTTTTATCAGTTAAATTTAAATTGTTTTTTGTTTCTTCTTATGATGATTGATTTTAAAAGCAATTTTTAAATAAATTTGGCAGTGAAAAAATCGTGAAGTAAAAAATAGAGGTGGGCAAAACCGCTCTTTTATAGGAGCCGCACATTTTCGATCGCTCATTAAAAAGAGCCGCTCTTTTGAACGCTCTTTTTTAAATTTTTTGATAAAAATGATATTTTTCAGAATGCTATGTTTTTTTAAGTTATTTCACATTGGACTTTTATAAATTATTTGACACCAATGCTATGCTATTTCACATTGGACTTTTATAAATAATTTGATCTCTATGTCAAGATTTCTACTCGAACCAAAACGTTGAAATAATTGAATGGCATCCAAACTCAAATCAAGGATTTTGAAGAAATCACTATCAATTTTAAAATTGCGTTTATTTTTGCCAAAATTGAACTAATGCATTTTGTTTGGAAAAAATATTCTGTGAACTCTTTGCTACTCTCTGATTTAATCGATTAAGTCTGTAAACGCTAAAGTTTAATCGGACAAGAGAATTTTTTTTTCCTCAAGCAGATGTTTGGTAAAATTTAATAAGTTAAGAAATGATTAGTGCTCAAATTTGTATTTTGTACAATAATTTTTTTTTCATTTGTTTAGAAAATCATTTACTTTTGGAATTTCAAAGAAAAAAAAAACTGAAAATGAGTTTAAATTTTTTAAGTGGTGCTTGGCAGCAATGTTATTTTGAGATTATTTTTTATTAGCAATTAAATTTCAATTTAGAATTGCATTTTCAACTCTCAAAAATAAATTTTATGCTACAATTTGTTCGAAATTCAATAAATTATATGTTTTGAGATGGATTTTCGGCTTGCAGTCGTTGAAAGTAGCTCAAACACTTATTTGTGTACTTTATCCAACGTTTCGATTTTTATTAAATCATCTTCAGGGAAACTAAAAATTTTGGTTTTTGGTTTTTCCGTTAATTTTTGTGTGTTTTGTGTGTTTGTATGTGTACTTACTCGTACGTAGGTGTTCGGTTGTCTTGGTTCAGTTTTGTAAAATTTGTAAAATGTCATCTCAAATTAATAAACACAGTCGAAAAAGTCACATTTATTATAAATTATATGTATAACAAGTTTGAAAATCATTCCATTTTGAAATAGTTCTTTCAAAAGCTCGAAGTTAAAAAAGAACCGCGGTTCTTTTTTTGTGAGCCATGGTTCATTCACTCTTTTCAGTGAATCGGGTCTTTGAGTGGCTCGCTCTTTTTTTGCCCATCCCAAGTAAGGCCGTTGCAAATATTTTTCAAAGTTTATGTCGCCCCATCCTTCAAAATTGGTCTGAAAAATCAGAGGGCAAAAAAATTTCCTAAGAATTTTTTCCAAAAAAAAATCAAAATTTTCATGGAAATAGAAGTCTCATGAACTGAAAACAATCTATGGTAGTCATATTTAGCATGTTCGGGCTTGTTTAAAAATGTTTTGAATTTTTATGAAATTCCAATTTACAGCACTGCAAAAAAATATGTTTAGCAAAAAATAAAATTTTCGTTAATACTTAGATATTATGGAAACTAATGATGGCAAAACATTTGGACAGGTGTATAATGTATTTTAAAACACTTTTTTCATTAAAATGTTGAATCCATGGCTCGTAATTTAAATTTTTATACTTTTTGCTTTTTTTATTTTTTTGCTCCTCGACTTTGGTCAGAGTCGAAGGATATAAACTTCAAAAAAATATTTGCAACGGCCTTAAAAATAAAATAAAAAAATATGGGATTATATATAGGTCTTAAGACGAACAATATTAATCTATACTTTCAAATCTTGGTAATATTTTACCGCAATTGGAAGATACTTATGGGTTACATACATGGATGCATCAGCAAAAAAAAAAAGTCTGAGTCGGTATGAACACATACGAAGTTTTTAAAAATCTGTTATCAGGGCATTAAACGTTAATTTTCAACCATAAACAAAACAAATTTGAAGACATTTGGATGTATCATTTCCAAGGTATAGCTATTTGAAGTTGGCAGATTCAAAAAACGGGTGAAACAATATCTCAATACTTCACTTTTCTTACCCACTGTGCCACTGTATCTCAACCGCCGGTGAAAAGTTGAAGAATTTAATGAGCTGAAAGTTTTCTTTCAGCGCCAAATTTTCTTGCCATTTGTGTGTTTGTGTATATACACCTCGGAAGTTTCAATGAGTTCCGGGCGAGAGGGTCTCCGGAAAAAGTGCGTTTTTCTAACCTTTCTGGCACCGTCTTCCAGCTGATTGGTCTGCGGGAGTGTCTTCGCCCGGAAGATTGATGACCCTTTTCGACGAGGTTTTGTTTGGCTAAAGTTTTCAACACAGGATGAGGACGATGGATTGACGATGGATTTTCGTCTGCTTGAAAATGTGGCACCAAGTTGGACAAACATGACGAAGGCTGGTGCCATCGTGCTGGGGAACGAGATATTGATTAATAGTTTTTTTTTTTTTTTTTTTGCGATTGGAAAATGTTTCAAGACTCCTGCAATAATGATCTGTGTGAACATGGTGAAGTGTAGTTTGCTGCGAAACAGTTCGTTAACAAGCTGTTTTTGTTCATTGGAATGAAATTAGGGTGAAGAAGGAAACAAACAGCTGCTCTCTTGGGTTGAATTCTTAGCTCGATTTATCGATTTAATGGCGTTTTTTAACCTAAATTAAAAATTACAATAAACTGTCACAAAAGCTTGCATCGGCTCACCAAACTTCAGCTTAATTTCGAATTCCACAAACATGGAAACCCAATTACCGCCACCAAGTGTGCCGTATTCAACCCAAATTGTCGTCGTCAAACCACCTGTCGTATCAATTTTAATTCAGTTCCCGCAGTTCCCGCAGGCCTAGGGCGGTGGCATTCAGTATTTATTTGGCCCCGCGATGGAAAATGGGTTTTCCATTCGTGACAAAGAGTAATTTGGTGCCAAACACACGTCTGCGACTGCGAGCAAAAATGTTTGTGCGCGATTGTGTGCGTGGTATCGCAAAATATATTTGGGACATTTCAATTTAGATTAATATTTAATGGTGCGTAAATACGCACGTACACATAAACTCGCACACAATCTCACAGATTTCCAAACAACTAAACTGGGAGCTCATTTATCCAAAAAGTACGCACACACACACGCTGCATATTTTCAACCTGTTTTCCATGGTGCGTAATTTATTTACTCACTACTTTTCACGTGCGTACACACGCGAGCGTGTGCTGTTGGTGAAAAACGCCTCTAGAGGTGTGACATATTTCTGTAATCCAGTGCACCTGCTCTGCTTTAACTTTTCCTAGTTTGCTTCCACTTTTCTAAGGAAAAACAACAGGAGCTATCACCAAACGAAAAAAACATAAGGAAGAAATATTAGAGCAAACGGCACACAAATTCAATTTATTGTCTCATTTTTCACGTTTGAATTATGAAAAGTTGTTAAGTTTTTCACGATGACACCAGCCTGGAGGAAGAAGAAGGAGAAGCAAATAGGAGAAATATACCCATTTTAATCAGTCTAAGCCGTTCGACCAATTCTCATCACTTTTGCCGTTTTGCGCTATTAAATCAACATTTTCAGATGTATCAACAACGAAGAGTTGCTTGCTCACTTTTGTTTGAGCTATTTATTACTTTGGAACAGTCAAAAACACTTTATGAAAGCTGTAATTCATGATCAAAGTGCTGATAGGCCGATAATAGAAATAGGCTGAGAAATGGTATATTTCCCCTATTACGAGCAAAGCAGAGCGGGGAAAATTAGAGAGCCTGGAGCTTATCAGAGAACGGACATCTCAAACCAAAAGTACCAATCGAAGCACGAGAACTGTCAAACGGAGGTACCAATCGAGCATAAGACAAAGGATTTTGCTCGATTGGTACCTCCGTTTGACAGTTCTCGTGTTTCGATTGGTACTTTTGGTTTGAGATGTCCGTTCTCTAATAAGCTCCAGGCTCTCTAGGGAAAATGATTGGTTCGTGGAAAATGGTCGTCCCCGCTAAGAAAGACGTCACATTCTTTGAGAAATAAAGTTTTTTCCCCCTTGGCTTTCTGGTGACAGCTAGGCGATGGTGGGCAACATCGATGAGGACGATACCAAAAACGGATATGCCAGGACAGCGTATTTTCTTTAAAGTTTGATTTATTTGTGGGGTCGCTACTGTCGTTGAAAAGGAGGAAAAGATATTTTATTTAAAGTTGAAAAAACAATACAACTCAATCAATATATTAAAATATGTGAAGACTTAGGGGAAATCTACCCTTTCCAATCAAAAACCTATCTTCGTCATATGGAGAGTTTGATGCTCGATTAAAGCTCCAAAAATACTATTTGGGCTATAAACTTACCAGCAACAGCACCGCCTCGAGTAAGCACGCAAATGTATGTCACTTACTGGCCAAATAGATCACATTTAATGCACTTTTGATCATAATTTGTATTTTGCGAGACCAATTCTCATCATTTTGTTGGCACACACAGTGACACACACGAGAATCCCTCAAACGCTTAATGAATATCGCCAAAATTAACTTTTCACTTTCGCTTACTTTTTCACGGCGCTTAAGATATGAAATTGCTTCCAACTACCGGCAACATGTTCTTTTGATCATTAGTAAGGCACTCACTTGAAGAATAATCCCGAAAAATGTAATAAATTAGCAAGCGCCATAAAAAAAACAAACGCGCCAGGTCGTTTGACGTTTCAATTTTCACTTTGCATTCCAATCGAAGGCTGAAGAAAACCGAGCGAGAGACGAAGGCAAAAAAGAACAAAGGCTGGCCGTCAACACCACCAACAGCACAGCGATGCCAGGAAACTTTCCCTATAAATAACACTTTTCGTGAGTGTTCGTTTGAACTGTCAGCGCAAATGGCAACACTCGACAGAGTGTTGGAAGAAAAATGAACTAAGCCGATATTAGAAAAATGGGCGTGGCCCAATGCATTCGCCTCGATTAGAATACCCTTGGGATTTATTTTTTGTTAAATGCTTGGTAAAGAATTAGAATAACTTTTAGTGAAAGTGAAAATAAACAGAAATGTTCACAAAAACATGCTCTACTCGTTGGTGTACTTGGTTTTAGTAAAATTCAAGGGAGACTCTAGATTATCCAGCATCATTCAAACACGACCGCTTATTAGGATTAAAATGGGTAGATTTCCCCTACTCCAGTGTGTTTGTTTTTGTTTGTATTTGGGTCATTCTCCGCCAACTAACACAGCAGTTGCCCCGACCCCTCTTCGATTTTCTTGCAACTTTGCTCTAAGAGGTAATTTTGGTCCCTGATCACGAATCCGTGGTCCATTTTTCGATATCTCGTGACGGTGCGGCGGTACGACCTCTTTCATTTTTCTGTTTTTTCACTAAGACACGTTTTTCAGTGATTTGTAGCTCGCAACCGTGAAGAGATATAAATTCGGTGTCAAAGGGACTTTTGTGTAAAATTAGACACCCGATTTGATGGCCTCCTCAAAATTCCGAAAAAACGTATTTTTCATCAAAACAAAGTTAAAAAATAGTTTTAAAACCGCTGCCATTTCCCGTTACTCAACTGTCAAAAATCGTGTGACATGTCATTTTGTGGGAAATTTAATTTACTTTTCGAATCTGAAATAACCCAGGAGGGTCTTTTTTCATTTAGAACTAAATTTTTCATTTTAAAATTACGTGTTTTTTTCTAACTTTGCAGGGTTACATTTTAGAGTGCAACAGTGTTCTACAAAGTTGTAGAGCAGACAAAAACATAAAAAATGATATGTAGACATAAGGGGTTTGCATGTATTCTTCACGAGTTATCAGAATTTTACAAGAAGTTTTTTGAAAAAGTTATTTTGACCATTTTTGTCCAGTTTTTTGAAGTGTTAACCCCTAAAACTCAATCGTGCGCTTTGGAAAGTGTTTTTTTTTCGGAAAGCTCAGCTAATTTTGCATAACAATGACCCCTTGGACGATTGTTGTGACTCGTTCATTGCGAGAATCACTTTTTTTCAAAAAAAATATTTTTGTGATAAGGGAGTGTATCCGGTTTGTTTTTTTATTTTGAAAAAATCCCCACATACAAGCAGTGCACAGGCCACAACAATCGTCCAAGGGGTAATTCTTATGCAAAATTAGCTGATCTTTCCAGGGTTTCCAGGTTGCCAGTTAAATCTGGGAATGCCAGATTTTTCAAGTATCAGCCAGAATAAAGATTCATCCTTCTCAGTGCCAGATTTCGACAGATTTTACCAGATTTTTCACTTCATGCCCATTTTGAACAACTTTATGATAAGAATGAACGAATTCAATTGAAAATAATAAAAAAATAATGAGTTTTTCTTAGAGGGAATGTTAATGAAACATTTTTGAGGTCATAAAATCAATTAACCACCTGAATTCTACAAATTTTTGAACTAATTCATTTCCTCCTTCCCTTCACCATAGAGAATGGTTAGATTTTCGTCTGCCAGATTTTTCCAGATTTTTGATCGATACTTTGCCAAATTTTTCTAATTTTGACCTGGTAACCTTGGATCTTTCCGAAAAAAACACTTTCAAAAGCACACAATTCAGTTTTTGAGGTTAAACATTCGAAAAACTGGTAAAAAATGGTCAAAATCATAACTCCTTCAAAAAACTTTTTTGTAAAATTATGATGACTCGTGAAGAATACATGCAAACTCCTTGTATTTATACCTCAAATTTTTTTTTTGTCTGTTCTACTATTTTGTAGAACATTTTTACACTCTAAAATGTAACCCTGCAAAGTTAGAAAAAACACGTAATTTTAAAATGAAAAATTTTGTTCTGAATGAAAAAATGACTCTTCTGGGTTATTTCATATTCGAAAAGTACATTAAATTTACCATAAAATGACATATCTCACGATTTTTGACAGTTGAGTAACGGGAAATGACATCGATTTTAAAATTATTTTTTAACTTTTTTTGATGAAAAATAAGTTTTTTTCGACATTTTGAGAACGCCATCTAATCGGGCGTCTAAATTAGCACACAAGTCCCTTTGACACCGAATTTCTATCTCTTCACGGTTGCGAGCTACAAATCACTGAAAAACGTGTCTTAGTAAAAAAACAGAAAAATGAAAGGGGTCGTACCACCCCACCGTCACGAGATATCGAAAAATGGACCACGGATTCGTGATCAGGGACCAAAATTACCACTTAGAGCAAAGTTGCAAGAAAATCGAAGAGGGGTCGGGACAACTTTTTTCGATTTCGTGTGAGTTGGTGGAGAATTACCCATATATTAAAATATGTGAAGACTAATGGCCTATCTACAATCACTTAGCTTAGAAAATTTCACTTAGCTTAGGAATTTGAATCAATGGAAATGAATCTGAGTTTCTACAATGGAAAAGTAATCAAATTAGAAACTGACGTTTGGTTTGGAAAATTTCAAAATCTACGGTAAGTTGACGTTTCCATATCAAAGGTAAACAAACAACTGCATAGCAACGTATATCAGCCCAGCAAGTTTTCTAAGTTGATTGTGGATGACGAACGTAAGTTGCAGACTTTCCCAAGTAACTACTTTACTTATATGTTCTAAGCTAAGTGATTGTAGATAGGCCATAACTCCAGTGTGTTTGTTTTCGCTTGTATTTATAAAAATGTGTAAAATAGTTGTCTAGCTTGTCGAGTGAATTTGTTAACGATAAAAACCACAACACTTCAGATGACGGTATCAGGCTCAAGGAACCATAACTAAATTGCTATAAAGTGATCTATGATAATGTAATATAGAATTGCCAAAATGGAAATGATAAGGTTTTGAGGATATTCATTAGGAAATGTTACAGACAATTAATTACTCGAATTTGTGTTATTTAGAATCGCTTAACTCGAATTTATTGTTAAAATAAAGAAAATAAATATAAAATCTGTAAAAAATACACAATTTGCAGGACTGGAATATACGAAGCCCATTTCAAAGCATTTATCTAAAACAGTACCGTAAAACGGGGTTACTTTGATAGCCGGGGTGACTTTGATAAGTTTGTAAATGAAGAGTACAAATTAAATACGTATCGAATGCTTTGGAATCATATTGACCATGGTAGAGAAGATTTCATGAAATTTTGAAAAAGTTAATTAAATATAATTAAGAAAATGTTGATGAATAGCATTTTTAATATACTCAAAGTGTCGTGATTTTCTTTTTGAACATGAATTCGAATCGGAAAACGGAAAGCATTTTCGGATTCTTTGGACAATATGTTTGTAAATAATAAATATTTTGTATTTCAAAATTCAATTCAAATATTTATAGGCATTTTCATTAGAACAAATTTCATATAAATTAGTAAAACTTTTGATTTGTGCATCGAAATCAGTTTAAATTCCAATATGAATCGAAAATTTTATAAACATGTCTTGTTTTAGAGAATTCTAGGCAAAATTGCGATTTTTCAACATTTTTACCTAAAAATGTGTTCTGTTAAAAAACTTATAAACATAGTTAACTATGTGTTTTTTTTTTTGCTTTGCATTGCTTTTTTTTTTTCTTATCAGCAACCTAAGTGATGGTTGAGAAAAACCTTAAAAGTTGGAAAATATTCCAAAAATAATTTGAAATCCTATCAACGTCACCCCGGTTTACGGTACCGTTAATCGATTTCTCAAAAGGGACCATCCATAAACCACGTGGACACTTTTTTGGTAATCTCGAACCCCTCCCCCCTCGTGGACAATTTTCCATACAAAAAAAAACTTTTCTGTATGGATCGTGGACATTCGCCATACCCCCTAAAGTGTCCACGTGGTTTATGGATGGTCCTAAATGAATAGAACATATTTCATTTATATGGGTTGGTATGATATCATGCGGTTTTTTTTACCAACTTCAGCCTCTAGTATCAATGGGTTAACCTTAACCAATTTCGCTCAAAATTGACACATATTAATGATTG
This sequence comes from Culex quinquefasciatus, assembly GCF_015732765.1. NCBI lineage: Eukaryota > Metazoa > Arthropoda > Insecta > Diptera > Culicidae > Culex > Culex quinquefasciatus. The sequence continues at coordinate 47,053,337 of NC_051862.1, read as the reverse complement.
TGGAGCAGGTTGAAGGGTAAATTTTCCTGGACACCCTAGTGTACACCTAAGCTAAGCAGCTACAACAAAATGTATCAGGAGTTCTACAAGAGCTTTTAAGGTGAAGCCGTTGATCATTTTCAAAGAAAATTGATCATCACTATAAAATATTCTGTATTAAATTCAATTTAACGAATTACAGCACCAAAAGGATTCAGCATGTGCCGGTTGTTGCCTTCTTGAAGCCACTGAAGGAATTTTTGATCTAAATCAATTGTGCTTCAAAATTTATATAATTTTGTGGCACAGTCATTGACGTCCTAGTTGGCAATCATTGATTAATGATGATTTCCATAACTTTACTAGGAATGGGATAATCTTTACCAAAAGGAATCAGAATGTGTAGGGCACTATTTTAAACAACTTGTTGAAGAAATTTTGTCAAAATATTGAAAACGACGCAAAATTTATATCTTTGAACGAAAAATCATGACAATGATGGAAGTCTTCACGTTAAAGATAGCTACAACATAGTAGTTTGAACCGCGGCAGGATAAATGCTGTTTAAGTACTCTTCTAAACTCTTGAAGAAGGTTTGAAGGGAAATTTATTCCACTAATGTCAAAAATAAAGTGTGATTGTACGAAACTTTACTGAAATTTCATCAGCTTCTTTTGAATATCACATTTTTACACCTTAATACCTTCAAAATAACGGCCACCACAAATACGAAGGTCATACCACAATACATGCCATGCAGTTGAAATGAGCTGTTTCATTTTCGAGTGATCCTGTAATTTGGTTATACAGACTATACAAATTTGGATACAACTCTGAAAAATCGATACTATTCGCCTGCAAGGCTCTTTCCTCTCTCCAGCAAGCCCGAAATAAAAGATAGATTAACTCTCAACTTATTGCCTCGCAAACCGTAAAATAATTTGCCAATCCTATCCCCCATATCTCAACCCTTTTTTCGAAAAAGGCCGTAAACCACCAACACCGCATCCCCCCAAAGTCGTAAAATTTGTCCCCAGAGCTGTCTATGTAATTTAGTGCCTTCTCAGCTGCTACGGCTGTTATTAGCAAACTTGTGACGACGCCGTGGCATCTGGTTCGAGAGTGTGCGAACCCACAAGAGCCGACACATCCTGGGTGATTAGATTTGGATAAAAAGTTTCTGGTTTTAAACCACCCCTCCCCTCTTAGGAGCAAACACATTGCCACGTGTGTGTGTCGAATTTTACACGCTCCAATTTGATCCTTTCGGTTGGTTGATTCCCCGTTTTATCTGATGATTCACGAAATTAGTCTGCTTCCAGGCCTAAATCATACATCATGCTTATCTCCGCTCAACCAAGCTTCTTTGGGCAAAAGTTTTGTCGGGATGTGCCGGGGAGGGGCTTTGAAAAGTCTTGAACTAATTACGATCATCTTCTTCGCGACTCAGCATAATTGCGTAGGTTGGCTAATTTCTAAAATTATCACTCGAAATTGGCCAACAAAAATGTCGTGCACACTTTGAAGAAACGTAACATGTCTTTGTGAGTTTTCTATCCAATACCTAATGGCCGGCAGCGAAATTATGAGAAAGTGTATATTGTATCACACTCGTAATATACGGATTTCTTAGTCCTGGGTATAATCTAGTGACAGTCTTTACGCTATTTCCAGTGTCCCAATGTTCAGTTTCTCAGCCCAAATTGTAAGAGATCGACCAAAACTACCCAAAAACAGTCGTTTTGGAGTTGAGAAAATTAGCAAACCCATCAGAATTGTTTTGACTGCCACCGCTGGAAACGCGCGTTTCCTATCGAGAACGAATTCCTGGGGAGTTTGTTTTTCTCTTTTTTTTCCCAAAAAATGTCGGCAACATCAAACGAAGCCAAAAAAGGCACCTCTAATAAGTGCCGGTAGCTGCTGCTGCCCATGGATATTTTTTTGGAGAGTTATTATTTGCTTCCTTTTCGTCAATCACCTCGGAGAATTGGGAGGGCTTCGGGTTCGGGTTTGGCCTGGCAATTTTAGGCTTAGGTTTCGCGTCCAACTAGGGCTTCGGAAGAGGTTAGGATCCATTGTTGGACGCCTTGGCGCAGCATGACAGCAGATGACAAACGGTGGGAATTTCGGGCTGGGGAAGTTGAAATTTGGGTTACGTAATTAGAGTTGGTTGAGGTTTCTTCGAGGAATTGATTTTTTTTGCTTTGTGCAAAGTTATTCTGATATTTCACTTAACTCTTAAAGCAATGTAATAAGATTGGTGTTTTGAAAGTTTCTACCACTTTGATAAGCTCAACCCCTTCCCAACATCTCGAAGTTTATCCCTAAGAGCTATTGCTCAAATTGGTTAGTTGGTGTAAGAACATCCAGGATTAAACTTTTGCTCTCGTGTAATTGAATTAAATCCAACTTTCCTGAGCTAGGCTACCAGCTAAACCCCGTCGATGTTCATCATTCAAGAGATCCTTCCCTTTGCCAGGAACGTAGCAATACCGCAAGTAAATTACACCCCTCGAAACGTCCAAAGCCCAAAGTTTTGCGAGTTAAACTTTCGAATGCGATTATTCCATCAACAAGTCAACTACTTACAGAAGTAAGCCCTTTCGGAAAATCTAGTTTTCCCCCAGCACCCACCGGCAAAACCGTGAAAAGGGTTCGAGAAAATTCCGTCACGGAAATATCCCTGAACGCGTGTGGAAAACTTCTAGACCCAAACATATTGTCAATTTTGAGTTTGCCCTGGGTCCCTCGCATAAATCCTCAAATTTCCACCGGGATGGTTTGCATCCTTTCCCAGGCCCAATAGGATGGTGGGGCTGGTGGCGGTTACTGGGAGACGGAAAATAATTAAATCCTCTTCAGAAAGCAATTTTCTAAACTACGTTTCGAGCATACAAGTCCCCTGTTGAGAAAGTGTTCTGCTGCGTACGTGGGCATGACCTCGGGGTTTTTGGGGGGATGAAATTACGACCGACAGGCGTCAATCTTTGGCAGTTGATTAGTCTGGACGGGGAAGGGGGTGGTTTTGGGCAGGCAAATTTAAATATTTAAACATATAATTAAACATTAATGTGATGCCTACCCATATAATGTCATAAAAAATCAGAAAAGACTTTAAAATCGCTCGAAAAATAAACATCTTCCAGATGTTTATCAACACTGAATCTAATATTAAGCAAATGTGCCTGTGCGAGTGTTTGTGTAATTTAAAACTTCATTTTATATATATATTATGAGCATTGAGAAAGGCACTGCATGCAATGTTTGCACTTTAGTGATAGTTGAAATCAATAAAAAAAATATTGTTGAACATAATTGAACAAAAATCAGATGCAGCAGCTAATAAGCACTTTTTTGACTCGGGATATTTCTGAAACGTAAAACTTGAACTTTACTTTAACTAAAAATAAACAGAATCTATTGAAATTATGCAAGATTATTACACTAGCATAAATGTGATAATGTACAACGCATTCTGCGATAAAAATTTGGCCTGAATATTTTTTTTAATTTATCAATTCCCTTATTTTCCAGACAATCTAAATTATTTTCTCATTTTTTTCGAAAATACTGAACAATTTTTTAAATTTGCCAATTTTTTTTTTATTCAGGTTTAGCCTTAAGTTGAATTAAACTATAATCGGTTTCAGGATAAAAGATTTCGTTTGTTTATTATTTTTGCATAAAAATATAGTTTTAAGCGTTACAAAGAAGTCTTTTTGTATTTACAATACATTTTGTTTGCATATTTAAGCGTGTTTTTTTTTTTAGTTTTGGATGTTCCAGAAAACAAAAAAGCATCTATAGACTCGTTTTTGGACAAGTTATAGAGAATGACATTTGGAAAGCAATGGAAAATGTATATTTTATGAAAAAATAATTAACAATTGAAATCTTATTTTCTGAAACTGATTATAGTATCAACAATATTTTTCCAGTTTGAGTTTGTAAAAAAAATAAATAAAAAAATAAAGAAAATTTGTAATGATCATTTTGTATTTCATTAATTTTTTTTTCGTATTAAGCCTCTGCAAGCTTTTTTACGTTCATGTTTTTTTTACTTTAAACAAGGACAAGGAGAAAGGTTAATTAAAAAAAGTGCTTCAAAATGCATTTTATACCAGTATTATACTAGTTATACTAGTTATTGTTAAAATATTATTTAAAAAAAAGTGGTTTTGAAGAAATATTTTTGCGCGAAAAAATCTTTGCGGAATTTAACATAAAAATTTCATAAAAAATCAAAACTAGTTTCCCCTTGAACTCATTTATGACTTTTCAGAACAATTCTATACTCTAAAAACTACCTCGAAAAAAAAAAGAAAAAAACACGAAATTTTCTAAAAAAAATGTTTTAAATAAAAAAAACCCCGTTTGGATATTGTAGATTCGAAAAGGACATCAAATTTCGATCAAAATGAAATGTCCCAAAAAATTTTGGAGAAAAATGGTGAAAATTGGCAGAATTTTTAAAATATTTTTATTCTTTATTTTTTCGATGTAAAATAGGTTTTTTTTCTGACATCGAATTTCCATTTCATCACCATCATCATTATTTTATAAATAATTCATTTTTAAAATTTCATGAAAACTTGTATCATTCTCAACTGTGTGAAATTAAGTTTTGAAGATTGAAAAGCATTTCAAAAAATGTGAGCACTTAAGCTTAAAGTATTTTTGCGTGAACTTTTCTTAATATATCTTTTTAAATCTTCAAATTGAAATTGCCAGAATAGCAATCATGAATCCCATTTCACTTTTGAATACTATCAAATCAAAATTACTTTTAAATAAAACAGTGTAATCTCAGTAATCTCAATTTGGAAGAAAATGTATTTTTCATTTGGTTTGTGTCCTCCATTGCAAATTTTAAAACATTTAATTCATCGACAAAAACTCAAATTTCAGAAACATTTCCCATTCAGTATTTAACAAAATGCTTTTCCCGCTTCGCATTTTTTTCCAAACCAAAGTTTCCCCATTCTTTCCTCCTCCCAGGCAGCAATCCCAAATGTCAATTGACGTCGATGATAACATTTTCAGGACCACCCGGCGGCCCCTCCAGGCAAGCCACAATAACGGCGAAAATTTACGCGAGCATCACTCCTGCGTCGACAGCATTGAGGTTTGCAGCTTTTTCTACCCGTAGATAGTACTAACCTTGCCATAAGTAATAACGACAATTTCCAACTTTTCCACTCAAAAGCAAGGATACAACCGTTTGTTCCCCGTCATTTCCCGTTCCTCAGCTTTTCGTGATTGTGATTTGGTGTCGTAATTTTTAAATTTAGTTAAGCTGATTTTTTTACAGGGTTTTGTTTCATTAAGAAATTTATGATTTTTTCATAGAGAATAATTTCAAACAAATTTCGACTAAAAATTTAAAATGAGACAAGTCAGTACAATGTCGCCAACCGGTTGTCAGTGGCTTGTTCCGGCCTCCTCCCGGAGTTAGGCAAAATAGGCAGTTTGACACAACGTGCCCGTACAGTAGGGTAGATGGAGCGGAAATTACGAAACGATGAAGGAAAATGTCAAAATCAACGACGGAACGCAACTCATAGAGTTCGGCTCATTTCTTCCGGGGTGTTTTTTTTTTGTTGTTGGTTGCCTCGCGATATTCATCGTGGTAATTTTCCTAATGTTTTTCGCGTTTTTTTTTCTCTCTCTGCCGGTGTTGTCTTTCGACTTTGTTCAGTTTGGCAGCGAGTAAAATGTGATGTTCATTGCGGAAATAATCGTCAGTTGCAAGTTGTTTGAGCAGAGTTTCCGGGAAATTTGAGGAAAATCGGGAGGGGTTGGGCGGAAGGAAAATCGGTGAAACTTTGCCTTTTCTCCCTCCGGTTTTGGCAGCAGGAAACAAAGCTCGCGAAAAACAGTTAAGTTTTAGTGATGTGTCGGTAGTTAAAAGTTTTCGGCGAATCCTTTCGAAATATGAGACTTGATTCAAAGTTGAAACACTCTCGCTTGGTTCGACTTGTTCTACCTAGCGCACCGTTTATCTCGCGAAAAGTTGGGATGAGGCGGGGACCAACCACCAAGGACGCGCGCGACGTTTAATTGTCTTTTAAGTACACATTAGCGCGTTCAAAACTGGTTTTGGGTGGGGGTGGTGGGAAAACTTTCGAAACTTACAAAAGAGCACTCGTGTTTCACTAATTAACATTCCGATTAGAACAGGAAGGAATTACGTACGTGCACCTCAGGAGGCAACCGAAAACTTTAAACTACTGTTTCTCGTTACTGGCAACATTGTTTGTGAGGAAATATAATATCGTGATTGAAGTTCGGTGAAAACTTGAGAAAATGTCACATCTATTCATAATTTTTTATGGATTTATTTAATATTAGTTTTATTTTAAGTTTCAGTAATTGCATGCAAAAATGATGTTTATTTTAACTTAAAAGATATAATTCTTTTCAAAAGTTTAAAAATAATCATTGAATATGCAAAATAAAGTGTTTTTTTAGCTAAACTTATAATTAAAAATGTGCATGCTTTGGCTTTCATGTCTTATTTGCAAAGTTTTTTAGAGAAAAGTTTCACAAAAAGATGTAAACATCGATACAATTATTTTACTATCAAAACATTTGCTTAATATCAATGAATTTATGAAAACAATCAAGCTTTTCGTCATTACCCAGACCAAAAATAAAAAAAAGTTTAAAAATTGAAATCCTTTGGGTCGTTGCAAAAGAAAAATCAAAGTTTATGTGAGCAACTCTCTACGAAATCGGCCGATTTCGACCATTTTTATTTTTTGTATTTTTGGATTTGACTCAAACTTTGTGGGGGCCTTCCCTATGACCAAATAAGCTATTTTGTGCCATTGGTTCACCCATACAAGTTTCCATACAATTTTGGCAGCTTTCCATACAAAAATGGTATGTAAATATTCAAACAGCTGTAACTTTTGAGTGAATTTTCTGATCAATTTGGTGTCTTCGGCAAAGTTGTAGGTATTGTTGAGGACTTTTGAGAAAAAATAATTACACGGAAAAAAAATTGCAGATTTTTTTCTCAACTGTTTCAACACTAAAACTCAATTTCCCAAAAAAAAAAATATTTTCGAGATTTTTTGATATGTTTTAGGGGACAAAAATCCGCAACTTTTGAGCCATAGAGAACATGGTCAAAAAATCTGCCGCCGAGTTATGATTTTTTGAAAAAAATAGTGATTTTTTGAAAAAATCGAAGTTTCATGCAAAAACAAGTTTGACATTATTTTTTAATGCAAAATTGAATTTGCAATCGGTCACTGGTCACTCATGGTCACTATTTTAAAAATTGAAAAACTGCAAATATTTCGCTAAAATCAAACTTTCGGTGGCTATATCTTGAAAACGGAGCCCTTTATCAGAAAATCTGTAAAGTACTTTTCGATTGCAAATTCAATTTTGCATTAAAAAATAATGTCAAACTAGTTTTTGCATGAAACTTCGATTTTTTCCAAAAATCACTATTTTTTCAAAAATTCATAACTCGGCGGCAGATTTTTTGACCATGTTTCTCTATGGTTTAAAAGTAGCGGATTTTTGTCCCCTAAAACATATCAAAAAATCTCGAAAATCAAAAAAAAATATTTTGGGAAATTGAGTTTTAGTGAAAAAAAAGTTGAGAAAAAAATATGCAATTTTTTTTCCGTGTACTTATTTTTTCTCAAAATTCCTCAACAATACCTACAACTTTGCCGAAGACACCAAATTGATCAAAAAATTCACTCAAAAGTTACAGCTGTTTGAATATTTACATACCATTTTGTATGGACAGCAGCCAACATTGTATGGAGACTTGTATGGGTGAACCAATGACACAAAATAGCATATTTGGTCATAGGGAAGGCCCCCACAAAGTTTGAGTCAAATAAAAAAATACAAATAAAATCCATTTCCGGTTTTGGTAATTATCATGTCGTCCCCGTCCAAAATTGGTCAAACATATCGGAAGACATATTTAAAAAAAAAACTGTGTGTGTAATTCAAAAAACTGTAAGTGTTATCAACAGAAAATAATCTAAAAGGCAGTTTATTGCATTGATTAACATATTTTGCTTGTTTGGGCTTCTCCAAAAAATATTTGGATTTTTTGTAAAATTCTTATGTTAAGCCAAAGAAACTTTTTTTATCCGGCAATAAAATGTCGGTTATTTGATATTTTGAAAACATATGATTTCAAAACAACTAAACAGATCTATGATTTATTTTTAATTTTTTTATTTCTAAATTGTTTTATTTTGTAGCCCCCTTCCTTGACTTTGGTCGAGGGACATAAAAATCAAAAAAATATTTGCAGCAGCCTTAATTGAATAAAAACACATAAATAAGCATTATACAATGCATTCTTAACAGTTTGCAATCTATTTAACAAGTTTTTACAATGAAAATTTAAATTTTAGAACATTTTTTTCTATCCTCAAAGTTTGAAAGGGACTAAAAATTTGAAAATAAATTTGCAATGTTTAAAATTAGAATTTCATTGTTTAAATAACGTTATTCTCAAAAACTTTTTGAATTACTTTGCAACGTGAAGATAAATATTTGTTTGAACTAAAAAGTTGAAAAAACATATATTTCTACTTTTTAAATTAAATTTTTCTGGTCATAATCAAACATTAGAACAATCCCCTAAATTTTGGGAGCAATCTGAGCAGCTCAAGCGTTCAAATGGAATCTTTCAAGTTTTTTTTTTTAAATGGCCTAATAAGCTAATGTGTTTCAATGTTTATGCGACCTGTTAAAAAAAAACTCTAGATTTCATCAACTTATTTAATTTATAAGTTGCTACAAATTGCATTTCAATTTTATCTTTTTGATCTGATCATAAGCTGTTGAGTAAAAAACGCGGAAAATGTTAATCTCAATTTTTTCAAAACATTAAAAAAAATTATCGATAAATAAAAAAAAACTATGGGTAATTCTCCGCCAACTCACACAGCAGTTGCCCCGACCCCTCTTCGATTTGCGTGAAACTTTGTCCTAAGGGGTAACTTTTGTCCCTGATCATGAATCCGAGGTCCGTTTTTTGATATCTCGTGACGGAGGGACGGTACGACCCCTTCCATTTTTGAACATGCGAAAAAAGAGGTGTTTTTCAATAATTTGCAGCCTGAAACGGTGATGAGATAGAAATTTGGTGCCAAAGGGACTTTTTTGTAAAATGAGACGCCCGATTTGATGGCGTACTCAGAATTCCGAAAAAACGTATTTTTCATCGAAAAAAACACTTCAAAAGTTTTAAAAATTCTACCATTTTCCGTTACTCGACTGTAAACAAAATTGGAACATGTCATTTTATAGGAAATTTAATGTTATTTTCGAATCTGCATTGGAAGAAGGGTCATTTTTTCATTTAGAACAAAAATTTTCATTTTAAAATTTCGTGTTTTTTCTAACTTTTCAGGGTTATTTTTTAAGAGTGTAACAATGTTCTACAAAGTTGTAGAGCAGACAATTACAAAAATTTTGATATATAGACATAAGAAGTTTGCTTATAAACATCACGATTTATCGCAATTTTACGAAATTTTTTTTTGAAAATGTTGGTCGTCGTTGATCATGGCCGTTAATGGTCACCTGCTTCAGACACGGACGACGAAACAAAAAGAAACGCAAAAAGTAACTTTTTCAAAACATTTTTCGAAAAATTGCGATAACTCGTGATGTTTATAAGCAAACCCCTTATGTCTATATTTCATTTTTTTGTAATTGTCTGCTCTACAACTTTGTAGAACATTGTTACATTCTAAAAAATAACCCGTCAAAGTTAGAAAAAAAACTCGAAATTTTAAAATGGGTCAATGAAGATTCGAAAGGAACATTAAATTTCCCATAAAATGACATGTTCCAAAAAAATTTACAGTAGAGTAACGGAAAATGGGAGAATTTTTAAAATTGTTTAAGTGTTTTTTTCGATGAAAGATATGATTTTTCGGAATTCTGAGTACGCCATCAAATCGGACGTCAATTTTACATAAAAGTCCTTTTGACACCAAATTTCTATCTCATCACCGTTTCAAGCCGCAAATTATTGAAAAACACCTCTTTTTTCGCATGTTCAAAAATGGAAGGGGTCGTACCACCCCTCTGTCACGAGATATCGAAGAACGGACCTCGGATTCGTGATCTGGGACAAAAGTTACCCCTTAGGACAAAGTTTCACGCAAATCGAAGAGGGGTGGGGGCAACTTTTCCCGATTTCGTGTGAGTTGGTAGAGAATTACCTCTATACCATAATAAAAAAACATGAAAATATTCGAATTATTTAGGTGGGATTCGATCTTAAAATTCTTGAAAAATCAATTTCCAAAAGGCATGGGAAAGAAGAACTCTTAAAATTTAAGAAAATTTTAGTTTGGCAAGTGTAACTTGTTTCATTCGATTTTGCTTATGTTAAAAAAACGTCATTTTTCTGGGGTCAACTTTGGCTATGTTTTTCACTAATATTTGCAATATATGTAAAAATAAGTATGCAGTAATTTTTTAATTGTCCCAGACTATGCCTTTAAGCATGCCTCTAAACAATTTAACTGATACTGATTTCATTCTACATGGAGAAAATAGAGTGCCCAAAAGTATGCACAAGCGCTCATGAAAATGGGAACCACGAACAAAGTGTTCAAATTTCATGGTACGTTTTTCAAAATCGTACCATGGGATTTGAACACTTTGTTTGAGGTTCCCATTTGCATGAACGCTTGTTCACGATTTTGGGAATTCCCTTTTCTTCGTGTAGAGTAAAAAATGTGAAAAACATGCAATAAATTGAAAAAGTGACTGTAAAAACTTGAAAAAAATAGAAAGGCCAATTGTAGTTTTAAAAAAGGCAAAACACTAGCAAAGATAAACTCAACAAAATAAATGCAAATTAAAATACTAAAAATAAAACAAGAAAAACTAAATACAAGAGAAGTAAAGTTTTTCGTAGAACAAAAGTTACTCAAAATGATTTCCTAAACACGGGAAAAATAAAATAAAATGATAAAAATTTGGGCAGTAGAGGGTTAACAGAAGTTAATGCAAAAAAGACAATTATTCTAAGCACAGTTTTTGCTAAAATTTAAAGTTCTAAGATAACATGAACTTGGAACTTCTTGTCAACTCTACATACAACTGACATAACCTTACCGAACCTTCCTTACACATTCAATTCGAACCTTTAAAAACACCACTCCAATTTTCACAATCATCTTCGCCGTCAAGTCCACTGTCGACGACCCTCGCAGGGGCACCAGTTGACATAAACTGCCCTCACGTACAGGGGACAGCATTTGCGCCCCTCGGTAGGTGGCAGGTGTTGCCTGTTGAAATCTGGAAATGGAAGTGGCATTTTCTGACTGCAAACTCAAATTATCACCTTTTTCACCCGGCGGAACAAGTGTTCACGTCAGCAAGATATGGGTGTGCCATTTTTATTTTACTTTTTTTTTCTTTCTGCTTGGCACATCGAAAATCGACATGCATTTTTTTCCTGGTTGACATTTTTGCCTGCGAGCTGGGGAAAAGCGGAAAAATTGACGTGCAAGGCAAGCATAATCCGAAATTTCATCTCGAGCCAGCTCGTATATGACAGCTACAGAGATGATGCTCTCGAAGGATGGTGCTGCTGCGAGTTTTGGCTGCACAGATAACCAAATTACGATTCTGATTCTGCCGCTGCCAGGGCTCTGACTTGATGGCTGTGTTTTCGTCCCACGTGGATCAACTCGTCCTTGGGTCATGGGGAAATTCAGTGATGAAAAGTTTCAAAATTCTTTTATTTTTATTTGATTACAGTTAGGTTTTAATTATTTAATTATTTATTATACTATAAAATCTATAATTTTCCAAATTCAGAAGGTTTTCCCAACCGTGACAGCAACATTTTCTGCTGAGTCTGAAAATAACGACCCTCGATGACACATTCGGTACATGGCACCCCGGCGAAATAAGTGCGACTTTTCTTCGCTTCGAGCTGATCCAAGCTTTCTTTTGTGAATTTTATTACACAGAATTTCCGGACAGTTTTCCCTGCTGCTGCTGCTGCTATACTTTGGTGGCTATAGGGGTTCTTCCTTTGCCCACCCACCCACTTGAGAGCAAAATAAGAAGGAGCGCCTCGGGAGGCGAACTCCACTAACAAGGAGCCAGCGAAGAAGCGCGCCCCGTTCGAGTGTGTGTTCGTATTTATTATTGGCTGGTTGAGATCGTGTCGATTGCATGACAACTGAGAATTGTCTCCTCACTGTTTGGAAGTGTTTTTCTTTGCATGTGGGGAAATTTGGGTGCACTGGGTGAGAATATAATTAATTTTATATAAAAAATAATGCATCAAATATTTTTGCGAGATCAACGCTGTCGTGGTAGCTTTTCGAACGTACATTTTTGGCCAAATTGAGTTAAGAACGTCATTTTGTGCAGCTCACAATTTTCTTTTGACCCATCATTTGAAAGGTGTGATTTTTGAAGGTTGAATATTACCTCTTTTATGATGTAATTTTACCTCAATTTAGACTGAAAAAGTGACAATACAACAGAAAAGTGGTAAAATTACACATTTTCAGAGGTAAAATTACACATTTTTTCTGACATAAAAAATATACCCCTTCCCAAATGTAATATTACAACTATTTTTTTCTGTGTAGATCCTTCAAATAAGATCTCAATCCTGAGATATTCAACAAAAACCGAAAAACTCCTGGCATTTTTGTCACTTTTCATATGAAAAAAATTTCAATCTTGTCGTGTTATCTTGAAACAGCTTGAAATTTGATGTAGGTGCGACAACCGGCCAAAGAGATTTCAGGTCAGAACGCGTATGACACAAGTTCGAGCTCAAGACTCCAGCAACCAAATTCAACCAAACTACGAGATAGTGCACAGAATGGTCAACCAAACAAAACGTGTTCGTTATAGCTTACATTGCGTGCTCTCGTTTATATTTATTCAATGTCAAACATTGAAACGCGTTTTTCGCAGAACGTCAAAAAGCGACGTGTGACAAAATAGCACGACAGCGTCTACGTGGTGTATTTTTCCAAGAACTTCATGATTAAAAATTTACGGTGTTCTGATATTTGGATCCATGAAAAAAGTGCTCTTTCACGACGTTTAGCGGAGTCAATTTTTTTATTTTTTTTTATCAGAAACGGTAATAAACATCAAAGGAATATTAAAATTATATGCATATGTATCATTTTTTTCCTGAATATTTCCCAAGAGGCTGTCATAAATATATTTTCATATTTGACAACAAATAAAACGATTCAGAAACCTAATTTATCGCAATAATGATTTGTTTTTGAAATTAACTTATTTTACCTTGAATATTTTTTCCAAGGGCATTACCCGAAATCATGTTTGAACATTAAACAATGCTGAACCTTGAATGTTATATTGCATGAGTATTTATTACTCACGAGGTTCCAAAAATAACTTGGTTAAATATAAACAGAAAGTATGAAATCAACCAGAGATTTTTAAACATTTTGCGAACTGTTTTTATTATTTTATTGTATATGATGTATAAATAAAAGTATTGGTATCTTCGTAAGGCTTAACAAAAAATGGTAATGATGTGCAAAAGACGGTTTTTAAGAAATTAATTTAATAAATCTTGCGTATTTTTTTAAAGAAATTACAAAATGTTTATATTATAAGTCACTGTTATGCACTAGTAAAGTAAAGTAAATCTTTCCCAGTTCCTGAGAGGAACACCCTTGAAGAGTATCGGGGCCTGCATTTACAAAGCGGATTCAGTGGCAGTTTCATTCTCAACTTAATGTTAACATGTTAAGGTTAATGTTAACATTCCATAGGTCGCCTCCCTAAGGTGTCGTGATAAGGTCCAGTTTGTGACGATACACTACCTTCCCTTTACTAAGCAATCGATTCCAGAAGGGAAAAGATCACCAGTTGTGTTGGTCCGAGCCGGGATTTGAACCCCGATCTACCGCTTACGAGGCGGAAGCGTTACCACTGGGCTACGTGGCTCGGTCACTGTTATGCACTGATAATAATTTAATAAGATAATTTCAAGTGATAAAATTTAATTGAATTTTTTAATTCGACATGACCTCCTTTGATCATAGCACAATAACCTTCAGATTTTTTACCAGATATTGATTTTTAGATTATACTATTTGACTACTTTTATTTACAATTTAAAATTTATGCTGAATTACCATTTTTGGTTTTCGAAATTTTTAATAAATAAAAGGGTTTTTTTAGAACATAGTGCACGCTACAAAATGCGGCATGAAATTTCACATAATAGTCTATTTCACGACAAAGAAGTCATTGGCATCATTGGTTCTTCCTTGAAAGTCACAATAAAATGTTTTACAATCCCTACAAAAAAGGCTATTAAAATATTCAAAAATCATCAAATTGAGCATTTTCTGATCGATTTGGAGGCATCAGCAAACATGTAGGTACTGTTAAGATAAAAATATTGATCCTTGCACTGTAACTTAGATTTGGCCCGCACCTTTCTCTCGCACTTTTGACAACAAAATTTCCAAAATCTAGGCAACCATCAGTTTGTTTATTTAGTGCTCCCACTTTGAAGGTGTCAAAGTTGACCCGAAAAATCAGGGGGTCAAAAAAATATTTTTCAAAAAACTTCAAAATTTCAATGGAAATTTAAGTACCGTAAAACGGGGCGATTTTAATAGTCACCCCGACTTTGATAGGTTTGCAAAATGAAGAGTACAATTAGGATACGTACGGAATTGTTTAGAATCATACTGACCGTGGTAGAGAAGTGTTCAAAGTACCTCAAAAAGAACTTTTCATAAAATTTTGAAAAGTGTAAAAGTTAGTTGACTTGTTGAGAAAATGTTTATGAAAGTAATTAATATAAACTTCTCAAATTGTCATGATTTTCTTAATATACATGATTTTGAATCGGATAACGGAATGCATTTTCGGATTCATTGGACATTTTCCACTAGGAGAAGGTTAAATAAGTTTGTAAATAATCAATAACATGTGTTTTCGAAACACAATTTAAAAATCTTCGAATTTATAGGTAATTTCAGTTGAACAAATTTCATGTAAAATGTGAAAACTTGTAATTCGTGCTTCGAATTCAGTGTAAAATGCAATATAAATCAGTACTTTTATAAACAAAACTAGTTTCAGCAAATTTCAGGCAAAATTCCGACATTTGATTATTTTTTCCCTGAAACTTTAATGTATTTTGTTAAAAAGCTTATAAATTTAGTTAACAAAATATAAACATTGATTTATTTCTTTAAAACAATGCCAGCTTCTTTAGTGATGGTAAATTTAACGTACAAATAATGTTAGAACATCTTAAATACGATTAACAAGAAAAACTTTGACTATCAATGTCACCCCGGAATTTAAACTATGAATTTTTAACGTAACTATTTTTCTAAACACTATTGAAAAAAACATTTCTTTCCAAAATAGTGCCTGAACTTTGTGTGGCCTACCTCAGAACATGTTTTAAAAATAATAATCTTGAGAAAATCCTTACCTGTTGGAAAATATTCAAAAAACAAATTGAAATCCTATCAAATTCATCCCGGTTTACGGTACAATCAATTGAAATCAATTTAAAATGCGTTTGCCTGCGCTTAGAATCACTTTTAGCATGATTGAGTTGATTTAATTTTTTTTGAAAATTTTCGATGCTTAAGTTTATTTTTCGCTAAAATTTATGTTTTCGTCTAATCTTTCATGTTTTGAAAATTAATGATTGCAAAACAACTGAACTAGTGTTAAATGCATTTTAAAACACTTTTTCCATGCAAGCTTGTTATTTCAATATTTTTTTATTTTCGGTCGGGGCTTAAGTTGGCCGAATTTGATTTAAAAAATAAAGATAAAAGTGTGTAAGTAAACAACAAAAAAATAATATATTGGTAGAATATTATCCGGTCTTTTTTCATCAATTATTTGTAAATAATTCAGCAAATTAATTCTAGATTTGTATTCCAAAACAACCAAAGCGCCATGGGATTCCTTTGTACATAGGACCTTTTGAAAAATTAAGCGTGAAATGCCAAATGCACGAATAGAAATCTGCATGTTTTGAAATTGTACACATTTAAATGTGCTTAAAATCCTTAACATTTAATTTAGATTTTAAAAACACTGTTGCTGATTTTTACAACGGTAAATTCGAAATCAAAATCAATTGTTGGCGATTTTCGAACTATTTCATTGATTGAAAATTGTAAAGTTTGTTAACATGATTTTTATCCGTTTAATGAATTACACAACTCGACATTTTTGAAATTGATGTCAGTAAACGCATCAGTTTCGTCAAGGTATGATAGATTTGGGCTCCCTAAACTCGCTCCAATTGACAGAATTAAATTTAAGAAGATTAAATGAGGGAACGCATGGTTGTTTAACATGATGAGGGAACGCATGGTTGTTTAACATGATGAGGGAACGCATGGTTGTTTAACATGATAACATAGGTTTTGTACCCAAATTTACGATTTTATATATTTGCAGAGAATTCACTAAAATTCAATTCTGTTGACTAGAGCGTGTTCAGGGGCCTATCTATCATATCTTGACAAAGCTGAGGCGTTTGCTGACATCAACTTCAAAAATGACGAGTTGTGTTATCATACCAACTACCAATCTCAGGTCAAACGATAACTCGTGATGGTTACAAGCAAACCCCATTTGTTTATCAGTATTTTTTGGTAATTGTCTGCTTTACAATGTTGGAGAACATTGTTACCCTCTAAAAAGTTAAAAAACACGAAATTTTAAATTGAAAAATATTATTCTGAATGAAAAAATTACG